>NW_009624006.1:33687-51406 GCF_000690535.1 Cariama cristata | reverse complement strand
GCTTGCTCTCTGCAATATCCTAGTTGCACTGCTGAAAATAGCACTTACCTGAAGATGCAGATTTGTCTAATGCAGAACACTGGGGGAATGGCATGGGAAAATATTAGAGAAGTGAATTATGTGTCAAATGCAAGTAAAGGACCAACAACTAAGTCTCTCGCTACAATCACAGGAAAATAATTATGCACACAACATTGATTTGTTCCCTTCAGTGTTACTGCAGAAGCCATACGAAAGTTCTTACTGATTTTATTTAAATCCTATGTAGGCATGAAAGGGTTCATCCTGACATTATGATAAATAATGAAACATAACATTAACATAAACTTATTTATATGAGAAACGCTGCTGACAGAGTACATGCTTCTTCATTTTATGTTTTTACATTCTGTCTTTTCAAGACACTTAGCCAGGTCTCCCATCAATTACACCCATGCAAAAGAAGAATAATTTAAATAAAGCTTAGATAAATTCATCATTGTAACTAAGACGCAATACGTAATAGTAAGCTGATTTTGACAAACCTAGTAGATCAGAATAACAAAATTTAAACCCAAAGTTATCTATATTGTCTAAGGAAAAGACTACTAGTTTTAGAACAGATAGCACAGTATATCTGATTCTTTCTATTTGACTATGCAAAATTACCCATGTTAACAGAAGGAATTTGGCTGGATTTGTTCAGTTTGAGTTAACAGGAAGGGACCTTTCCTTTGCTGTACCTGTACGGTCCACTGTTAGAAAACAGGCTCCAACAAGAAGTTTGCTGTCCCACAGACACCCCTCTGCTCTACTTCAGACCCTGGCACTGTTGTTCTGCAACTCATAACTAGCGCTTCCAAGTCTCCTGCACAGTATGGTGAACGCTACCTACTTGATTCAGGTAACCTCACTACTGTGTGGTTAAAAAAAAAAAAAAAAAAAAAAAAAAAAAAAAAAAAAAGAAGGCTACTGCTACTTAAACCAATTGTCATACAGTAGAGCAACTTAAGCATCACAGACAAAAGTCTCAGGACACTTCTAAAAAAGAATCATCTTGACACTTTTGTTCCAGGTGTAAGCATACACTCAAGGAAAGACAAGCAAATCCCAGAGTACAGTGGTAAGGCAATTTAAACAGTGGCAAAAATATTCTGTGTAACTCCCAAGAATATTTGGTTTGATTTCTCCCCTTTTGGGAATTAGAATTTTAAAAGTCTAACATGGACTTTTAAAAAAAAAAAGTCTTTTACTTCGTAAACCCTAGCACAGCTGTTTTGTTAAACAGCAATGTAAAAACAAAGCAAGTTAAATGTTGGATTAGCAGATGACAACTCTTCAAAAATATTCTCATTAAAGTTGCTCAGAGCACCAGAAACAGGTTTTATGTTTTTAAAATTAAGTTACAGGGAAAGCTTCCTCCCTCTTACCATATCCTTAAGGGCCTGTGAACAGCATTGTGGGTGGCAGTGTGTTCGCAAAGCAAATGCCAGCAAACTGCCTCCCCTCACACAAGTGATCAATTTATCAGTTTAATAGAGCTGTAAATCGACAAAAATGTTCCTTAAGCCTTAACCCTGAACGACAAGCAAATAATAGGCAACAAGCTTTGACGCAGAATTGAAAATATAAGTACTTGTGAAATACGGCATAAGTTACATTTTCCTGTCAGCAGCCCACAGAAAATCTGACCGCTCTGACTTCTAGCTACATGACACAGTCCTTGAATTCTGGTGACAAAGCCTTATAACATTAATGTTGGGTGCCCCTGCTTTCATCTGTAGGGAGCACCCACATGGGTTTTATTACATTTTGCTCAATTTAAAATAGAAAGAAGCCAGCACAAGGCAGCTAAAAACAGTGCTACAATGCACTAAAACAAGAAAGGAACTTCCAGCCATATAGCAAACCCAAAATTCTTTGCAATCACTTGGTGTTTCTATATTTATAGAATTCAGAAAGCTACCAATATCTTTAATTGTTTGTACAAGATATAAAGTGCTGGTAATGTGTATAATTCCTCTATAATTCGCAAAAGATTTCTTAAGTACTTTTCTCCCTCCATCTAAATACGTCACTATCATACTACCTGCCTTTTAGGTTTTTTTTCTTTGCAAGACTGTTTCTGGCATATCATGCCATTTCTGTCTAGAGTTTCTCCTTCAATCTTCCCATCCTTGCAAATTTAACAGGACATTTGCTAGTTAACTCTTCTATACTGTGAAATAGAGAAAGAAAGCTGCATTGGAAAAGGATAGATGTTATCTAGCATCCTGCAGCAGTCACTTGCCAGCTGCACACAGGCTTGAGCCTGTAAACATCTGTAAGATAGTAAAGGTTTTCAAATGATAAATTCAATTCTTACTCATGATTAATTATATTTTTGTAATGCACAAACCAATTTGTAATTAAAACCTCAAAACTTTAGCCATGACATAAATATTTAAGATTCTAGTTTTGAGTTATTAAAATTGGACAACTCAAGGCATTTTGGAAGAAGGTGGAGTGGGGAGACTTTAACTTTAGATGAACATTCTGTTTCAATTACATGAAAATATTCAGCTTGGGTTTGATGCATTTTTTTTGCTCCAGGTTTGCTTCAACATTGAAGCAAGTATGGGTTTTTTTATTGCAAATAATAGCAGATTTTCATTCAAGAAGGGGGGGTGGGGTGGATTTAAACACAAACATTGTTAAACATATATATAAATATCTTTTTTGTGGTTGAAATGAATTCTGTCGTGTAAAAGGTTTAATCTTTAATTGAAAAGAAAAAGCATTTAGTTTAAAAATTTCTAACTCTTTCTAAGTACTACACAACTGGAACACCAGATTTCTATTCCACCTTTCACTAAATACTGGCAAATATAGCAAGGAAAAGGCCAAATACTCATGGAGATTCAGCAATATCTCTGTAGGCCTTTAAATCCTTTTCCAGGATCTGTGGCTTTAGAAACAAATCAGGCACATCTTCTGCAACCTTGTTTGCAGCCCAGGGGAAATAAAAAGACACCAATCACGTGGAATTGGCTTCATAACATTGGTCTTTTGTTCTTGTGGCTGCTTGTCTTTTTAAAGCAGGGACTGTCCTTACTGTATCAGTTGTAACAGTCAAGAACACACCACAGTATGGCCTTCGCCCTATCTTCTGCTGCAAGGCAAGAGCAAGGAAACAGAAAAGAGCAGGCAAGAGTAGCAAGGGAAAAGTGGCTTCACCTTGCCAGCACATCACATCCAACAGCTCGTTTAAATTCTGCAATGCCTTTTGAATATCAACCTTCATTAGCTTTTGCATACCCTCTGACCCCTTGAAGGTCTTTAATATGCTCAACTTTATCAAATATGGTCTTTTCACTATGACATCAACTCTCTATCCCTTCCTACCACAATTTGTAGAAATTTTTTACATGATATTTAATTAGAAGTCTGAGCTCTGTACTCACCAGAAATAGAAGTCAAATAATACTCATCTGCTTCACAAGAACAACTTGTTTTTACTATTGAACAAAACCCCCAAATCCCCAAAATGCAAGAGCTTCCAAAGTCCCTGTTACATCCGTGAAAGTCAGCAGTCTTCTGTATTTAAAAGCAATTCAACATATTTCAAGAGTGCTAAAATGCTTCTTTCTTCTTCTGATAGTCTAGCAGCATATGCACGTGCAATGTCTGTCTAGTGAATTAAATGCACTAGATATTTAACATGCATTAAACATTACTGAAGCAGCAAACACTGAACTCTGGTACTTGATAACTTCACATCAGTATTTTTCTTGTCTTGCCTTTCTCTGTTAGAATTAAATCAGTAGGCTGTACCCTCAGCCTTTCTTTTCCAGAAAATAATCAAGACTAAAATTAGTTTTTATGTAGTGGAGATAAATATAATCAACTTCAGTGAGAAGACTACATCCCATGAAATTAAACTTGTTTACTTGCTTCAGTCTTTTAAAGTATTGCAGCAGCAAATTTTAAAGTATTAACAGCAAATGATCTACCAAGCAGAGAGCCCAGACAAAAGTGATACATGTCCTAGCTTTACAGCGATAGTCTGCATATGCCTGATAGCCTTGTCTACTGCTGAACTTATAGGACCACATACTATTTGGAAGCAGTACCTCAATGTAGCTAGTATTAAAAGTCTAGTTTCTCAGATTTTTGTCTTAGGACCACATGTAAAAGTAATTAGTTAATGAACTTGAAAGGAAAGAGAAACTCAGTTCATTCTAGAATCCTATTTACCATAACTTTAGCAGTTTTTCAGAAAAAATTAATTTTCCTGAATCAACTTACACACTGGCTAGACCATTACAAACTTAGAATCTCATTTCGGCTTGAAAAATCAAACTTACTGAGCCAAGTCAATCAAGAATGCTGTTTGGTATGGTCAATAAATAACCAATTTAGCTCCTTTCCAAATCCATTTACAAGTAATCATGCAGACATTAAGTAGTTTTATAACTGATACCTAATGGCTACATAATAATACATTTATTAGAGTTAATAATTCCTGTTATGCTAGTAAATGGACTAGCATGGTTCATCACCATCCCTAATAGTCTCTTTATGAACTAAAAGGGAGGCTGTCAGGGAGTGATTGGTATACCACATGAACAAGCCTTCTTTAATGCACTGTTTCTCATTTCTGGAGAATAATGTTCAAACACAGATGTCACAGGCCTGTCATGTCACATTATGACAGATTCATTCTCCCAAGTTTTGTCTGAAGACTGCAGTGACTGCAGCCAACTGGAACATGGAGAAAACTAGAAATCTTAAAAAATATGTACAAAAATAAGGTATTATCCATACATATTATCCATCCTGAAAACTCTTTCTGCCATTGCATTTCCCATAGAAATGTGCAAAGTTAGTTTTCATCTGCCAATTAAATATTTCAGGTCCTACACACACACTTGATAGCCTTCAAGCAAGTTGTTTTGCAATTAGAGTGGGTAAGAAATCGTTTATATTCTAAATGAGGTGCTCAGGACAGAAATCGAGCAGAAGAAAGGTGATTCTGAAACACCCTTTGTGCTCCTCAGGCTGTGGGTGAGGATGTTTCCTCTTAGACTCCAGTACAGGCTTAGTGAGCCCTAGCTTATACTTTGTTACTCAGAACCCCTTCCCAGGCCCTGGGAAAGAGCTGTAGCACGGTATACTTCAGCTACATCCCCATCTCACCCTTGGCCTATTATTTTTCTTATACTGCCATATGTTCCTTACGTCAGGGCTAGAAGTAGGGCTGGTGTGAGCCATTACATGAGTTACCCTCTCCAGTCTTTGAAAAACAGCCATGGGCAAGGATATTTATTAAGCTGTTTCCTCTCTTCAGGGTCCTTTTTATATCACCAGAGCTGGGAATTTTGCATAAAACTCGTTTCTATTTCTAGAGAATGGTCCCTAGCATTGATTATGTCAAGATCTCATTTTTCCCCTACTGCTTGCTAAAACTTCTTTAAAAATGCTTTCAAATACTCCCCACTTAAGCTTCTCCTCATATATCACAATATGGAAGAAAGAGCATTTTTAAAACAAAATTCACAAGCTTGTGGCCATTTGTCCCCTATTGTTTTAGCTATGTACATGCCAAGGAGAAGCCTGTAACAGCCCTTCATGTCATCAATGCAGAACATCAGTGATATCCTGGACATAGGCTCATCTAGCCACGAGTGCCCACTCTGCTGCAAGCAAGGAAAGTGACTCACCATCCTCTGATGCCTTGTAGAACCGCCTCTGGTGACTGCAAAGGGAATTATCATATTTTTTTACTGACAAGGCATATAAAAGATATGAGAAAGAAACAATACTGCATCAGCGTCAATAGCAATAGAAATGACTTGCTTAATCTGCCGGTAGCCTGAGGTAGAGTATGTCATTGAAAGCTTACCTTCATAATATTGCATTTGCAGGCAAAGCCTTGTCAGTTGACAGTCTCATTTATGGTTTCATATCTCTAATGTATCACTGAAGAAAAGTTTTAATAAAAGTAACTGACAATATAATTCCCTTTCTTGTCACCATCTTAGCCTGAATCCCTGTTACGGATATACTGAAATCATCTCACTTGGGATAGCATTTTCAGAGAAAAAACCCCCACCTGTACCAATGCTGCCCATACCCCTCCTTCTCCCGCTTCGCCTGTCTCTGAGTAACCATTCATAAGAACCACAACATTAAGCCAAAACATAGAATTCAAGGCCTGTTCATCCCTTGCTTGAGTAAGTCCCAGCAAGGGGCTGTAGCACAAGCGTTAAGCACAGGCTCGCAGGCCCCCTGCTCCAGGCCATGCACTGACAGGGACCACTCCTCTGCCCAGCAGGACCAGGGTGGCCAGGGGACCGGCTGGCAGCACACAGCCTCGGCTCCCTGGCAATTGCCAGATAGATTTTGGTACAGGGCTGGCCTCTCTCCTCCCATCCTTGTTGGCCTGGGTCACAAATCTGAATAAAGGCTAAGAAATTCAGCAGAAAGAGACGTCCTTGATGTTCCTTCCTGTCTTGGGAAGGCAAGAAGGAGGAAAAGTTCCCTGTTCCTTCTTTCTTTCTAGCTAAAATGTAAATGGGATTTTGGCTTCATAATCTTTGCCAGTCAATGCCATTAGTATAGATCAGTAAAGCAGCTTTCCTAGGGCAGGACATGGTTTTGCAGTCACTACTCAAGCTAACCTAATTTTAACTGATTTTGGTAGTTCTTCCCCCTGAGTGAAGAGTGCTGTCTAAGCTAAAGTTGAATGAACCTTTGTTTTACACATCCTATTTATTTGAAGCTACCTTTTAATTAACAATGATTAAAATATCAGAAGCTTTTAAATAAAAAACTACAGTTATATTAGCAAAGCACTAATAAATATAGAAAACAGTTGAATGAGGAAGAATGAGCTGCATGACAGATAAGGTCCTCTCCATGTCCAAAATTTCTGTGATGTGATATTAAGATGGTGACTTGTGACTCGCATGTATTTTAAATAAGAGATTCCCTTTTTGTTTTAAAGAATAACATTTCTTAAAGATGATTCTGGAGTCCCTCACCAGAAATACATTTCTTATGAGCTGAATTAATTTTTGCTGACTTTAACAAATAGTCATCAGTCACCCAAAACATGTCGCCAGAGAATCAAACAGCCAGTAAAACTTCACATAGCTCTAGAATTTATGTGTTTAAAATATGCATTAAGTATTTCAAACCAATACTAGGATGTTTTAGACCATAAAGTCTGCTTTCAGCTATTGTAGATCATTGGCTCTCCTTTACAAGAAACATTGTTTTACAGGTTTATAACTCAGCCATAAATATGTGCTCCAAGCTAAAGCTCAGTATAAAAAGGTCTCAGCTAAAGGGTAATTTTTTTTCATTACAAGTTTTTTCTACTTTGTTTAGATATTTAAGATTACAGGTGTCTTAAAAAAATCCCCTTCCACTGCAGGATTATTACCAATATCAGGGATTGATTTATACTCTAAACTGCAGCGAAGAGAAAGGTAATCCAGATGTAAAAAAAAAAAACAAAACCAACAAAAAACCAAAAAAACACAACAAAAAAACAACCAAACAAGCAAACAAACCCAAAAACCCAAAAAAATAATCACACCACAAATAACCCACAAATGGAACTACATGGTCGAGATTTTAGATTTTTAAGATAATGTATTAGAACACATTTTTAAAACATCTGTAACTCACTGAGCACTTCAGACCGCACAAAAGGATGTAACATAATTAATGTATTACTGTCACATACTGGAAGATCTGCAACAGAGTGCTCCATCAATGCACCTCTACATAGTGACAATTTGGAGTTCTTCAAGGCATGGAAAACAGCCAGCTGAAGTTGTTCGGTCTGTTACTTTCAGCCAATGCAAATTTTAGATGTTATTTGATCTTAATATACAAATACATATCCAGGGTTAATAGGCCAAGCCTAAAAATCTAGTTAAAAGAGGTATGCCAAGTATCAAGAGGTATGCCCAGAGACAAGGCTACACACACTCAGACTGCAGATAAAATGCAAGATTAACTGACTATGGAAACAACTTGCTTGTGATTTTCTTACAAGTCAAGATTTCATTCTTCATAGGTGGGTGACCCAAAACTTTTACAGAAGTTTAATGCCCTACAGAGAATGCAATATTTCAAGATCTCTGAAAGCAGATCTGGGATGTATAAGCACAGAGAGAGAGAAACAACTTTGAGGAAAGTTCTTTGCATACAGACCTATGTTCAGAATAAAACCATACAATACTTCACTCGAATCAGAAACTAAACTCTTGAGATTCAATCTAGTACTGTGTGTAAAGCCCCACCTATGCAAACATATATGATTTTTTCCATCTCATAGGCAACCACTTTTAGAAACATTTCCCTAAGTACAATTGGGAGGAAGACAAGAAAGTCAGACTGAAATATCTGCATTGCATGGGCAATCTCAGAACTAATTTAACGTTCTCAGAAGCAGCAAACATTCCACTCAATGATAATGACTGAAGTCAGATTTAGTGCAGGCAAAGTTCAGCAACTTGAGTTCAGTTTTATGTTCAACTATTTTGCTCATAAAAGCTAAATAGATGTTCATGCCTATAGGGAAAAATAAGAATTAAGTTATATGGAACTACTGTAAGATGACAGAGTTGAGGTTTGTTGGTGGTTTGGTTTTTTTTCTAACAGCTGCAGAACGGATATTTTTGGGAAAAGTAGACAGATGCTTTTACCCAGTCTTGTCCAGAGTGAGAGGAATTAACTGTAGTTTGATAGGTTTCTGGACAAGTTGAAGCTGTACTGTTGATTGGAGGGCACTACACAGTAAGTATACTCGGTGGAGAACATATGCATTGGAGATCCTGGACATCCACAGCATGTGCTCTGGTTATAACACCATGTCCATATTCATTTAAGTGTGAAACTTTTGGGGTTTACTGTTCATTAACTACATAGTTGTTCTAGGCATACAGGGTAGAGTTACACTTCCTAGAAACATCAGAGCTGTTGCTTCTACATTTAAGATGACTCAGAGAAAACAATTCTGGTTCTAATGGCTATATAAATAGTTCAGATGATGATCAGCTTCCCGTCCCATGAGCCTAACAAGAGTGTTTTATACATCTTTCAGAATCATATGGCCATAGGTGTTATGTGACAACCCATTTATAAGCTGCTATTCACATCCTCTACGTAGTATTTCCCTGATGTTTACTACTAGCCCTAAAATACCTGCCAGCCCACCACACACCATCATCATCTAAGTATTAACTAAAAATACAGAACAGCAGTATGTTTCCATGGATCGATAACAGAGTGCTTATGCCTTCTTAGACCAGCAACATTATGATGACCATTATGTACATCCAATTTTGCCTAGTGTAGTCCAAAACCCACACAATCAAACCAAAACATACCACAAAATCCTGTGGATAGTGTGCAAAGGAAATGAATTCTTTATGAAAAACTTTCTCCTGATCTGTGTGATATTAACCTGCAAAACAACACTGGTGATGCTCCTTTTACTTTTTATACAGTCATCAAGTTTTGACTTAATAATTTCTAAAATTAACATATCCAACTGAGACAATACATTTATTATTAGTTGCTATCCACACGTGAATGACAGCAATGGTGATTTCACCAGTGGCACGTGCCATACCAGATACTACACTAGGATTTATCCGAAGAGGTTAACTTTGTCTTGGGGTGTTCAAGAATTATAGGAATAGTATTAAAAGTTGAAGTCCACTGAAGTAGAAAAATGTTAGGATTTTCAATGGCAATCTAATTTCATCAGTAAGAGTAAAATTTACTGGTAATTAAAATTGGAAAGGAGAAAAGCCATTATGGAGCCTCCCTGGTTTCCACATTTAAATTCCATCACTCTGGTAGCAGCTAGCTGTTATCAATCCCACTCAGAGCAGTAAATCTATCATTTTTAGAAAATTCAGACAGACAATATATGACCCAGGTGATAAGTGTGGTTCAGAGGCCTTCGGTTAGAGTGCTCGCTTCAACGTTCTCAGTGAAAACAACGGTCATAGAAGTTTCACAGGTTTATGTGGGAATGTTTCCATAAACAGTAGTGCAGAGGCTTCCCCAACATGATTGAAGAAGCTCAGCCAAAAAGAAAGGAGGAGTAGGAAATATTCCACATTCATTTCATTTATCATTTCTGTTCTTTCTGTACATTGTATCTGCACAATGTTTTAAACCACTCTGTTATTAAGCCTTTTTCTGCTCAGTGAGGACACAATTTTAGTCACCGGGGTGAAGTTACAGCTAAGTTGAAACAGCTCAGCTCCACTATGGGCGAGAAGCACGTATCTGATCATCTGTCAGAGGGAGTTCTGCAAAACTGCCGCTCCCCTAACAACAGGGCTAAAACGATGAAGGTGCCCAGACTGAAATACACCCTTTCTGCTTAGTTCAATTTCTAAATCTCATCAGGAATGGGATACAAGTACAGGCTCTATTTGTACTAATGTGAACAGAAATGCACACAAGAAGAAATGACTCATAGGAGAGACTCAAGGACCTAGGAGAGATTGTAATACTGAATCTAATTTTGGAAACACTTGATGATTTGTATCTCCTCTTTCAATGCCAGTGGAATAATGAAAGTTAATACCAGGTGCACCAATGCTTCCTGGCAGTTTTGACCTTTAAAAGAAAGAACTTGGATTTACAGCTGACAAGATTCATTGCAAGCGCATCGTACAACAGTAAGCTGCTGACTTTCAGACTCACTAAGATTTACTGGAATACCCCAGCCCATAGAGCAATATTTCAACACCCACAGGAAGTGAAGTTTTACTAACAAACATCCCTGTCTGCAATTTTTACCAGTAATTCCTGAGACCTTTTTCTGTCTTCAAAATCACGTTAACCAACATGATGTAAATTTATAACATTTTTTCTCATAAGACTCATTAGCATTACACATTGCAAATCTAATACTAAGGGCTTTTCAGTTGCACATAAACATAGTACAAATATAAACATGAAGCAAATGTGGACTGCTTGATAATAAAGTTTAGTGCAATTAATGACTTCTGGCAAGTAAAAGTAATTTAAGCACTTACCCAAGAACTTGCTTTTTTGTTGTTGCCTTTTGAATGTACTTACCTTACTGAAACTCAGCCAAGTTACAGCTGTAGGTTTTTCTGTGCAAATTTTTTGTATTTTGGAGACATATGTTCTGCTAACTGACACTACAGTAGAACTTCTACCATGTGCAAGACCTACAGGTTCATAATAGTTAAGGCCCAATTCTTAAAATCCTTAATTTATAGCTAAGCATTTACATTGCAGGAACAGCCAACCAACTTTTCTGGCAACTGTGCACTTTGAAGTATTGCTGTGGGGTTTACCTGTGAGAACCATAGGACAGTTTGGGTTGGAAGGGACCTTTAAAGGTCATCTAGTTCAACCCCCCTGCAATGAGCAGGGACACTTGCCACTAGATCAGGTTGACCTGACCTTGAAAGTTTCCAGGGATGGGACATCTACAACCTCTCTGGGCAACCTGTTCCAGTGTTTCACCACCTTCATAGTGAAGACTTTCTTCCTTACACCTAGTCTGAATCTACCCTCCTTTAGTTTAAAACCATTACCCCTTGTCCTATCGCAACAGGCTCTACTAAAAAGTCTGTCCTCATCTCTCTTATAAGCACCCTTGAATAATAAGGCTTAAAAATAAATACTAGAGATGACCCATTTGTAAACTGGGACATCAGCTATCACCGTACACCTAAAGTGTATTTGTACATCTGTAGGTGTATAGAAAAGAGCAAGCCTTTATCTGGAAATCAGTTATTACACATGCATAGGCTTACAAGATGCTGATTTACAATCAGTATGAATAATAAATTAGGTCTGGACTGGATAAGCAAGGCAACATGTTGAATCCGACTTCTCAGTGGCAGTTTCAGAACTTTCTCTTTACTTTTTATTTTAACAGCTGTTGTTCTAGCTTTCCTAGCTTTATCTCTGGCCTACCTGGGATTTGGAAACAGAGATTATTCAGTTTCTGTTCTTTTGCCACAAGCCCCTGCATATCATGTTTTTTCTTGACATGTACAGCCACAAGGGAAAGAAGATAGATTACAAAAGTGAAGTTCCTTCTTTCTGCTTGCTCTTAAATCCCCTTTCTGGTTCCTAAAGACAAACAGTCAGACAATTACAATCAACCCAATACATTGTACTGCTGTTTCTCTGTTCTGTCCTTCCTCAATGTTTACCACACATTTGATGCTGTAAATCCTGGGCATTGGCTCCTAACATCTGGAGATTAACTGAGAAGCCTGCCTTGCTCACCTGTACCCAGCATGCTTTTCCAGCACTTCATGTCCAAGAGAGATGTTCACTGACTGTACTCTGTGATCCAATGGGAAGCTTTTCACACATGTCCTTTAAGTAGGGAGAGAACCTGCAGTTAGGGAGTGCACTGCCACAGCAAAAAGATTTTCTGCCTTCGTAATACATCACTGCAATGTTTTATTTACAACAAAACTTGTTCCAGAGATCAGTGATTAAAATTTGCTGTAGGCTAAAGAGTCATAAATTTTCAGATCTCACCCAACTAGTTTTAAGACGTTATGTACATTAAATTTTTAATTAAAAAGCAACTCAGCTGCAATGTCATAACTTGACAGTCCAGAAACTTTATGAAGTCCAGCTTGCATTCAATTACACTGAAAATAATACACTGCATATTTCTATATATGTCTGAATTTGCCTCCAGTTACTCTCAAACTTCTCTTCTCTTCCAGTTAAATACATTCTCACAGTCAAAACTGAAAGAATTTCCAGAACAGCATGTAGCTTCTGAACTCCCAAGTCAACTGGAGGCCTCCCAGTGATTTTGATATGCTTTAAATCAGCTCCTATAAGAGACTGTGTTGATAGCTGACAACTTTGCCATAGAGTGGCCCGTAGGCCTCTAGAACTAAATCACTATCAAAAGGAAAGAAAAAAACTCCAAACCACAACACAGCTTTATTTTCACATTTATAAGGGATATAATGATTCATATAGTAAGGCATTTTTAAAGTAATTCATAAGTATTTTTTAAAATGTGATTTATCTGACCTTGATAACCAAGTAAATATACATTTAACAATGTGAAACCTTTACACCTTGGACTGCTATGGTCAATTTACGTCCAGTTACCAGCTGTGAAGGAAAAATATTTTCAAGACAGCACCTACCTATCTCAGTGACTTGCATAGAATTTTTCCTTAAGCCTCACTTCTTTAAAACACAGATGCACATGCTTAACTTCAGAAAGGCAGGCAGTATAAGGGGAAGCCAGCGGTAACATTGTGTTCAGAATCAAATACATGTTTAAGCACCTTTTCCAGAAAGGTAGGTCCAGTAGGACCCTACTGATATTTCTAGAACTTATTCGGATGTCCTGGGAACACTGTGTTCTAAGAGAGACAAATCTCAAAATTCCTCTCCTTTATTTTCATTTAAGGCTGTCCCTCTGCTGATGTCACCATTAACATCAGTGGCAGTGACACAAAATTGTCTTGGTTTCAAAGATTTTCTGGACATGGTGGTGTCCTTCTGTACCATTTTCTAACTCTATCACAACACCTGATACTGATTCAGTTTTTTTTTTTCTTGCTGGTATCGGACTTATTCAACAGAAATCCTGGTAGTAAGAAAACTTCTGAATGTTACTAAAATGCCTTAAGATAATGTTTAGAGGGATTATCGTATACCTAACTTGTTCCAAAACTACAGTGTTATTCCCAAAGCACACCATGTTTCAACATTCAGCAAAATATCATGAAGAGACATGAGTTTTCAGAAGCAGCGTGTGATGTACCAATCACTCCACAGGCTTTTGAATATTAGTACATCATTGTAAAGACATTCAGTAGCTATTTTCTTAACTGACCTAACTGTTCCTATGGAAAAACTGCAGAATAATATGGATCCAATATCTGTTTCTGAAGCTTATCTTCAGAACTGAAGAATATGCTGGCTTCTAATCAGCAAAATATATAATATATATGGTCCTAACTCTGTCATAGAAGCCTGATAATGTTTTATTGAATCAGATCTAGAGTTAATCTGAGTCATACTTGGTTCAAGGAGTTACAACAGCGAGAGTGCTATGAACAGTCTTTGGGCATGTAAGAAGCAGAAAGAATGTTTGTTAACTTTTATTGATATTTGCCTATTTTTGCACTATGAAAATATTCCCACAATGTTGTGGCCCCTCAGTTCTGGAATAGTGAGGAAACACTTCTATAACAATGTTTTCAATAAATAATGTTAATTGTTTAATAATTTCCACTGTTTAATAAATAATGGATAATACTTAATCCTGATTTGACTGTGTGACAGAAAAATCTCATTGGGAACCCTGGTTTGATCCTATTCATTAAGGCGCAGATTCTGCTCTCCTTAGAGATGAGTGCAAGTGTTTATTCCTTGAAATGTTTCTCTGACTATAGGTAGTCAGAAAGACTAGCTGTATTAACTGTACTGTACTATTTGCATTCAGATACAAAAAAGACCCTGCTTAGTCCAAGCCAGCATATAGCTTAATGGTATTTTACCCTAAAATCAGGCCCATGAAAGTAAACGAATGCTGTTTTCACAATCTACTTCACCTTCTACAGCATGATGCACAGATCCACCCTCCTTTCTCTTGTTCCATGATATCAATTGGCAAGTAGAGATAGCTGCAAGTGTAGGCCACAGCACAATCTTACTTTTCTCCCCTTTACAGTAACATTCAAGAAAAAAAATCTATGGCCTACAAAGATATTATTCATTTATTTTATTGACTGAAAAGTAAGACACAAGGCACCTAGCAGCCCCTGTACCACAGGAGAAAAGAGACTACTAAAAGAGATGCAAGGACCAGCAATGAAAAACACTAAGTAATGAAACAAAATATATAAATTGTGGAAAGTAAAGCTAAAAATCAATATGCTGCTTTTCTGAAAGACCATGCTCAGTTTTAAAAACAGAGTAGTTTTTGCTGAATGTTTAATTAGCTATAGACTGTTAAAGAAGGATTCCAGACCATCTGGAGCGTATTCTGTAACTTGATCTGGAAACCTCTAGCTCAAAAATATCCCTGTGGGTAGGCACAAACATACATACCACAACCTCATCAGCAAGTTTCTGGTATATATTTTAGATAAAAATATGCCATCTTCACCTCCTGGGAAATCTGACATAAAAAATAAAAAACAAACATCCCAGTGAAATACCATAATACTAGAAACAATTGGAGAAGCATGGTATCGTTTCTTAAAAGATCAACATAAGAAGAAGGTTTAGACCAAAAAGCCTGATGATCAGCTTTAGCTTCTAAACATTGAAAGATGCAGTTATTCAACAATGTCAGATAATCACCATAATGACAAAGATACACCTTCTGAGCTTTTACAGGAAGCTTACAATAAGACTTACAATACTGGCAGAGGAACAGAATCCTCCATCGCACTGGGGGGAAAAATACAGAGCACCACACAGGAATTGAACAAAAGTTGTCCTAAAATAGAACTTGGAAAGATGCCATAGTTAATAGCTATAAATACAGAATGCACTGGTGTATTAAACATGATCTTTAAATACAGTTTTAACCAGAAGGGCAAAAACAGGCAAGCCTTGGTCACCACAGATTTTGGTCACCATCAGCAGTACAAAGAAAACTTAAATCATTCTAGACAGTGACTAGCGAAAGATTTATTTTTTTTTTTAAATTATGTTGGATCAGACTCAAAGGCTTCCAACCTGTTTCTATACTGGAAATGGAAGAATTAACAAGATGTATCTTGGAACCGGAAACACAATTTATGTACAATATTTGAATTACGGTCCAGCTGGTACAGTATCTCCAAGGGTGAAGAGCAAATAATGTTCCAGAGATGGTATAAAACGCCCTTATTAAGCAGTTGACATACAGCCTGCGTAAGAGATCTTTGCTGCTGAGAATCAGAGTAGACCTTTCCAGAGTGTATTTTCTGTTTTTTAATAAAAGTGGTATTCTAGGAATCTAAAGAAAGAGGACTGAAAGCATACGTGAGCTCATTTTGACATTGGAAAGGGTTTCCTGAAAGAAAGTAAATGAAAAAAAGCTATAAAATACTAACTAACTTCCTAACTATGTAAAAACCAAGATGCAATCTGGAAGTCAGAAATGAAGTTGTATCTCTACCCTGGCCCATGACTGAGTGACACAATCAGGCAGAAACTTACCAGAGGGTCTTATAGGCAGTTTTCTTTCTTCCTTCCCATCAAGAAGCACGCTGTGAGCACAGGCTGTAAGATACACACATGGGCATGTATTTTCCCATTTAGACTGGGGCTGCATCTGGCTCTGCACATGGTGACACAGAGTATTTCGAGCATGAAATGCATTTCCTTATAACCCTAGGTATGTTGTGAACTACAAAGGTGGTATTTGGAGCTGTTCAAGAACTGGGAAAACTGCTTTTCGTAAAACCTTTTGAAAAATTCCCATTTTCACAAAAAACTATTGACAACATCATTGACAAATCAGAACCTATCAAGCCCCTTTCAATGCTTAACACAAATTCCAAACATCCCTGTACTACTGCAATTCACCTGCATCTAAGTGACCAGTTTTAAATCACATTCAAATGATCTTTAAGGGATGAGTACATATGAATAGAAAAATGGAGATGTACAAAGCAGAAAGTGAAAAGAGGGAGGATTCAAACTATTTCTACCCCAAGACCTCAGAGACTGCTTATACATGTAGGCAAATTTGTCTCAAGATTTTTAATATTAAAAGAGGTTTTTGCACTTCCTTCTACAGTTTTCCTTAGTGTTAAATAAGATTAAATATCTGTCACAGACATCTCTGTAGATTATTATAGCTTCATTTAACACATTAATACGTGTAAATATGATGCAATAGACCCTGCAGGCAAGTTTTGCTTTGTTTTATTGATTTGTAAGGATGACGTACATTACAATTAATTTATAAAATATTTTTTTCCAAAAGGATTTTATACTAATTCCATTTCCTTGGAAAAGTTCACATAGGAAGCATTACATGGGTCATCCCATAGGGATCCTTTGTTTCCACAGTGTTCTGTGCATCACGTCACTAAGGATTCTCCATTTTACTCATTCTTTAATTTCCTCAGCAGCAACAGTGTCACTGCATCCAATGTCTAAATTCAAAGAATTCAGAGAAAAAAAAATTCACAATATTCACGTCAGTTACTTACACTACATTTAACTCATACAGGAGGAGGAAAGGCGGATTACTGTTCTCTACTAAAATTCAAGAGGAGAGACAGTCACAAGCTATCTCCAAACTTGCACCAGTCTGAATATCTGTTTGTACAGCGTAATACCTCAAATAGCAAAGCCCCAGATCTCAGCAGCCCAATCTCCTTAAGAATTCATGGACTGAGCTTCCTTAAGAGAGAATTTCTTCATGAATCTTGCTCTGATGCTCAAAAGAAACATTTTTGGTCTGTGGTACCAATTTGCAGTCCTTCCATTTTAGCTGCCATAATTGGGAACTGTGATCTCTGCATCACTTCAATTTCTCAGGGGCTGCGAAATTTTGATCTCCCAACTGTTGCAGCTCCCAGACCAATATTTTAATATAGAATATCATCAATGGTGGTCTAACTTAATTATTCAGGCTAGGAATGGCAGCAGCCCAGAAGCCCACATGTGGCCCTTGGGCCCCCTGAGCTGCATAGGGTCCCAGCAGCTTCTGGTGGAGCAACAGGAAACATAACCTTTTAAAATA
>NW_009624006.1:29734-33656 GCF_000690535.1 Cariama cristata | reverse complement strand
CAGGAATAAGCAGAGCTCATGAGTGAGCATGCCAACACTTCTGACGCACTTCAAGTTCCTTGGAAACAGTCACAAGGAAAACATATCCTTACAGTTAAGCAGTGCTCAATGTGGAGTCTGCCGATCTACATGTTTAACAAAGGTGCAAAAAGTGACAGCCAGATATTCAAGTGACTGAATCAATGTATGTTGGCTTTACCAGGGAGCCAGTAGTGATTTTTCTTTTGTATTTTTCTCATTTCTGTACTATCTTCTGTAGGAATTGCAATTGCTTACTTTGGCTTTCCATACACTAATTGGAAAGTTTTCATGGTTGGAAGGGTTTTGGAGAAACAGAAGGCTTCATTCACATGGTAAAAACCTGCCTATCACCTTAAAATCTTACCTGTTGCACCCCACAGATCTGAAGACAAATGCCAACAGAACTCACCAAGAGTCATTGCTAGTTTATATTGGCAATGCAGCCACAAATGTGGTGCAAAGGAAGCAAACATTGCTCCTTTCCTTCCTAAAACAGTGTTATCATTGAAGAAAAAAAACCAAACAAACAAAAACTCTGAACAGAAAGCTCAAATACTGGAACTAGCTTTGTGTTACAAGGGCCCATGTCACTGGTATTATGAGACATCTGCATGGAAAACAAGTCTGACTATAATTTTTTCTGCATTTGCTGTTTCTCTTCCTTTAGCACATTACAGAAAATGTTAATTCAGTAAGATCAAAAAAAGCAATAATAATATTATACATACAACATTTAAATCAGTTTTCATTGTTTCAGAAGGAATTAAAATAATTCAACTTTTGAAAAGCCAGCTGCAAAAAGACAATGCCTGCACAGATAACGTAAGGAAAAGAAAACTATGGGGAAAAAAAAGGAGCCTTAGGTAATTGGCTTCCTGACTTTTGAATCTTGGGAGAAATGGTTCGATGATTTTAGAATTTATGTATCTATCTCTATATATCTCTATTTTAGTAAGCTAAAGTCAAATTGATAAAATCATGTGGCTTAAAGCTAAAGGAACACTAGCAAAAACTGCTAAGACAATTAAAAAAAAAAAAAAGACCCTAAACATTTCTCTTGAGGTGAGCCCAGACATTTTCTCCAGCTGTATAATTTTTTTTCTCTAAATATTTTAAAAAATTTATTTCCTATGCTTGCAATGGATCTGCTTTTGAAAAACATCAGTCTCTGCAAATATATGTTCTATTCCAAAAGAGAAAAAAAAAATAGAGACCAAAAGTCATTACCCAAGTAACAGAAATGTAAAATGTAAACGTGAAAATGTATGTGAGACAATACTATTTTACCTACTTACCCACATCTCTCTAGTTTCTTCATCATGCAAACATGCAAAGGCACTACAACAAACCCAGCAACTGGGAACAATTCTCAGCAAATGCTCCACACTCAGAAACATTTAATCACTTGACAGAGGCCAGTCATGGGATATTTACTTTTTATTCCTACCACATAAAACTGAGCTTCTACCTAAAACTGTCCCTGTGCTTAGGAAGCTGGAGTGAAAAATCCCTCCTTTAAAATGGTGGTTGAGATTTACTGCGGCCACTTGTGAATTTAAATACTTAAAATTGTCCATTAAGGTATACTTGAGCATAAAAAAATGTCCACTGCCTTCATTAGGTTCTATTAAATCTTACCTCTTTACAAATACATCTCTGTGGTTTCTACAGCTCTGACACGCACTGAAAGGGATAGCAATACTCCCATGATCTAAGCTCACACTCTCTTTGTAATAAAAATAATGGACAAGCAGCCACGTAATGCAAAGATATAATTCTGCCAAAGGTTCTAGCGATATAAACCACAAGAACAAAGCCTGGGAGCATCATTACAGTTAAGAGTATCTCAGTACTTTTGTGATAAACTCTGATGTACGGTTCAGGCATGCTAAACTGCAAGAGGCTGCAACTTCTTCTAAAGGACAGGCTAGATGTAAATCCTCACACGCCACAGAAGAGCCACAAATAAATCAGATCGTTTGGAACTGAGAGTTAAAGAAAGAACATACAGCTATTTCAAGGACATGGGCTTTGGAGGGAGGAAGAAGCTGCTTCCTTTGGGAGCATACTTACTGTAAAATGAGGTGGTTTTTTTTTTTAAAAAGTGAAATGACAGTTGTTCAGTGCAATTCCACACGTACTCCTTAGCAGATGGTCAAGGCATCTGTACTGTTTTAAACTCGCTTCAAAATTTTAACAGGTTCACTTGATGGATCTGCATTCTTCCCTCTCCTTTGGCACACTAATTTCATCACTCCCAGCAATGGTTTTACTCAGCACTTCATAGATGTGCCACAACCTGACAGCTATACAATTTACTCTTACTAATGGCAGAACTAAATGCACTTATGTCCCATTATACTTACCAAAGTCTGTCTTGGCCTACGATTATAGGAGCATTAAAATTTCTGTTTTGCTGCAAAAGTGCAAACTCAAATCAACTATATTTCCTTCTTTTAAAAGGATCTTATTTCTGGTGCTTGATTTAAGGACCACCTTTCTTTTGTAAGGCAAGCTGATGCAGACTAGCATTAATGACTGTTTGGTACAGTGCCTTTCATTGCATTCATCCTACCATTTGTTTTCTTCAGCATGTATGACAAATAAACTCAAGTCTCGAGTGGGATCTTTACAACAGCAGCAAATAAAAATCAGACCAAGTTCTTTGCAGAATGTGATGATATGGCTCACTAGTGTCAGTGGAGCAGCATTCATTTTCATCAGCAGAAAATGTAATCCCATGTTTTTAGCCAGAGGATAGCTACAGGACTGCATATTCAATGGGCTAAATAATTCCGACAGTACTTTTGGTTCATTCTGTACTGGAAAGGACATTCTTGCAGGGGATGTCTTCCCAAATCTGCTATTCATGCAGATCCCTGGGGCAAACGTGCACCTCCATTTATTGTGTAACAGCAGGTAATGAATAATCTCACATCTTCACTCATTAGACTCACTGTATTTTGAAATAAAGTTAAAATGGAACCATAAGAGATAGTCTATCACTCTTATAAACAGTTTTTTCCTGTTTCAATGATAGATATATAAAAGGGGATGTATCCTGGGAAAACTTTTACTTCTCGTTTAATCTTGGCACTCTCTCAGCACTTTTTTTGCTTTTAAGATATGATCCAAACCCTACTAAACTTAACAGAGAGATTTCCGTTGACCTCAGCAAGCTTTGAATCAGACCTGTAAATTAGATTCTGACCCCCTTCAATAGTGTGCATAGGAATTATGGTCTATACAGCCTATCCCTGCAAAATTAGGACATTGTGAACTCAGTGTTTTATGCATCTTAAAATAACTGCCAACAAATAGTGCAAACTATGCTGTTCATTTAAGCATATCCTTGAACCCATGGTTATTTGTCTATCTAAATTCACTGTAACTGACCCCTTGCCTCGATTATGCTTCCTTCATCACAGTAGTTCTAGGCCACCTGTCTTTCTGTCAGGGTATGAAACTCAGGCACGAGAGAGGAAAAAGAACTGTTTGGCCATCTAGTCTAAGATTAATAATTTAAAAGGTAGTTTTAGCCATTTTTTCTTATATTTTATGAAAGGAAGCAAAAGATTAACGTTAGCACAGTCATCCTTGACTATTATAATATGGAACATATAGTTAATATTTTAAGAATATACACATTCATATGCAGAGAGAAAAAAATGAAGTTTAACTGAATTTCTCCCTAACTCTCCACAGTTCAGCCATAACCTCAATTTATATCATACTCAGTGATATCATACTCACTTCAAAGTGAAGTGACCAAACATATAACATACCAGCCTCTCCACTTTACCATTCAGATACTGATTTAAGCAAACACTCCAAACCCACTAATTTTCACAGAGTTGATGTTCTTTCTTTGTGATCAGTTTTCAAAGAACAGAAGTCTAAG
>NW_009624006.1:24881-29703 GCF_000690535.1 Cariama cristata | reverse complement strand
GGGAAAGAGATAAATCATAAGTCTGGAACTTCAGAGTATCACAAGAAGACTGTAGTCCCAGGCTAGGTCCACCTTGAGCAGGAGCAGCTGGTTCAGTACTCTAACCCTGGATCCTCACATGAAGATGGCAGCCACTTAGGGAAAACAAACAAACAAACAAACAAAACCCAACACACACACACCCCCCACCCCCCACCCGCAGTGAATCATGTAGCTCAGCCTTTTCCTGTTTTGGACCTTCCTCTGGCAATGCGGAAATTCCTCTTCCACCTGCGCTTCCCAGCAATAGTGTCCAATGCCAAGAGAAAAGGTGCGTGACTGAAGAAACGTCACATCCCATTTACAGCCAGTTGCACAGGGGAACCACTGGAACAGAGAGCAGCCTTGCAGGGGACACCCAGCCAGTGTCAGATGTCTGACTTGATATTGTAAAAAGAAGAGGTAATGTTATTCCATCTTCCAGTAATTCACAGGCAACTCTACAATGTAATATCCTTATTGAAAAAAGAATTACAGCCTCATGCTCCATTATCACACCTATAAAGTTCCTTGCCTCCATGCTACCACCGGTGTGGCCAAATAGGTGTTCTGATTTAGTAGCATTTAGAGACATAAGTGACTCCATAAATAGTGAGGCAGTGAGAAGTCAAGGCTAGCAAACTTGTATCAGCATTTCTACAGTTATGGAGAGACTGGTATGTTTTAGCAGGAAGCCACTTTGATGTTCTATTCACTACTGGCTTATGGAACTCATACTATACTCTCAGACAGTTTTTTAGTGCTCTCATTCAACCATTTTTTTTTACCATTAATATGATGTCATACTTGGGGAAAAAAATAGAAGAGAAATTTTGCAAAAGCCACAGTTACTGAAAGAGAAAAAGAATAGCTAAGTACTTCTTGATTGAGTAGCTATTTGACTGGTATATTTGATCAGCCACGTCATGGGATAAATTTCTATTTGGAAAATAAAACACTTTACTGGATCCGGTTGGCACAATAAGAGAATTCAGATTTTATTTATACCTACTTGCAAATTACTGATCTGTCAGGGTGACTTTGCTATTCTTTGATACTCTCCTTTGCCATAGCTGCATAGATTTTAATTGTTTTGAGTGTCAAAGTTTCCAGAGGGTTGCAGTGAGTTCCTACATTGGGGGCTCCCATTTGGTGCCTCTAGGTTTTCCACAATGTTTTCTAACAAATAGATCTGATTTTAATTAAGAGAGGTAAAGAAACAGAGCAGATGCTTTATAGTTATAGACATCCCTGCTCAAATCTGTCAAAGGAAACCCAGCAGCAATGAAACATCGGCTTAAAACTCAACAGCAGAACACAACCAGGATTACACAGAGGGGGCGAAACTCTTCTTGGTTCACACAGGTTTGTGATGCATTTTGATTCTTGTACATCTCCTTCAGGTAAAAAATACTCATTTACTAAAACTCTAGTGACACACTGGATGAATCTTCTTTCAAATATGACTTACGCCTACTCTTTTGCAAGGCTCTAGTTAAGGAAATCAAAACTGATCTAGAGGCTGCCCAATACATGCACCTATTTGGTATGTGAATAACTTGTAGTTAATTACATTTGACTAACACAAGCATTGTGATAAACGGATGTATTGTTGGAATTTACACAAAAAGAATTACTTACAGCTTTCCCAAAAGTAGAACAAGAGCAGGAGAATGTTCACATTTAAAATAAATGTTGTAGCAAAAAAAAAAGCTAATTGAGCCTATAGAGACTTCCTTATAACCAAAGTTTTCTAGGCAGTCTTGACAGCCGGCTACTACTGGAGATTTACTGCTATGTATGTATGGAGTGAATCCATGATTTAACATTTATGTTAAGTTTACATTCATTTAAAAGTCCTTCTTCCTACTTGATTGACTGACACGCTCCTTTCCTCAGATCAGCCAGGAGATCATTATTTAATTGAAAACAACGTCAATTTGCAAATTACTTGTATCTAATGGGGCTTTATTTCATTACCATACTGGCTGCAATACCCAGTCAACATTCATTAATCACATAGTTCCATTTTAATGCAAACAACTATGCATTGCTGAGAAGTTATTTTTAATATCCTAAATATTTCACTCTGGGAGAACACATGTGCTTTTGCCCAGAAAAAAGTAAGAACGAACCTACACCATTCTATATTATATAACGATATGAAAATCTGAATTCAGGACTCCCTTGCCTACAATAATGTAGGACATACAATTAAAGAGCCATCTATGCAGACATTATATACAATGAGGATGTATTATTTCACTCGCATATCTGCTTCCTCACCATATCAAGAGTCCATCTAAACATGAACTTTGGTGACAAACTGTTGCTTGTTTTCTTCCCACTTTCAAGACCTAAAGAGCCAATTACTGCAGTCTGTCATTAATCCATTTCCAGCCTGAACCATACAAACATCAGAGTCAGAACTCATTTTTCCCATACTGCCATGGGGGCAGGTGAGACCATAGGGAGATAAAGTACATCCTTCCACAGATCTGTCTCAAATCCAGCGCTTCTCCAAGTCCAAGTGACAAAGTCCTGTGTAAGAAACAGGATGACATTTATTGTTCTTTCATGTGTAAGGACAGTAGAAAAATCCACTAACAACAGAACAAAACTAAACAGCTCCATGAAGTTCACTACTATTTGCAACTCCACTGCACTTACAGGCTGGATATCCAGCCAGCCCGGATAGCTGGCTTCAGGGCTGACTTCCAGATTTCTCTTAGGGATTAAGGTCTGTACATTAACCCAGAATCTAAGACGTGACCAGCTGTTTTCCAAATTAGATTTTTGTTCCGTCAGCCTGCTTCCAGTCCTAGAACAGATAAACACTATAGTTCATTGCTTCCAGTTTTTGTCCTTGTATGGACAGTTCCTGTTTTCCATGTTTAATTGCATCTTTGTGGATTAATGCCCTTCAGCTCATATCCTGGTTCCTCTCTCCAACAACTGAAGCTCAAACTTTACCAGGTTGGTCTGTCCCACACAAAACAGTTAACCAATAGCAAGAAGACAGCAAGTACAAATTTACAATGTGCTTAATAATCTATTTGTAGCAGGTCCCTTCCCAAAAATTCTTTAAGATAAGTAACACAAGTGAAGTACTTAAATTTTAAACCAAACACCGATGATTTCTTAAGAAGTTTTTCTTATATGGGTCACTGCCCATGAACTATTAAAAAGTAACCCATCCAGTTTGTTTTGAATGAACCTTGGCAAATGCTCAGTCAGGAACACTCAAAAATCCCACAGAATGCCAGAGGCTCTTTTCCATTTCCCGTATTTGGTACATTTCACACCTTCCAGAGAATGCTTATTTAAGGATAAGACACCATCTCAGACTGCTTTATCAGGAGCCAACCATTCAGAGACCGAAACTTTAGTGCCAGAATTCTGCAACCAACAAGGTAGAAGCCAGGAAATCTGTACTAAATAATTCACTCAGTAACAGTGTTAACTTTAGCAAGTGCACAAAACCACCAGAATCCAGACAGGAATTGTTTGCAACTTGCCGTGGTAATGGCCCACCAAGGCCAGCTATCAAAACTCATCCCTCCCCACTAGATGACTTATTTTGCAGGAATAAACAGACTATCAACAACCCCAACAACCCTCATCCTCACCCCCTTTTAAAACAGATTTCAGCACCATGCTTTGGAAATAACATGTAGGTTGTTTGTGGTGGTTTTTTTTAATTTCTCTTTCTGTACTTAACCAAAACACTGAAGAGCAGTCTGTGGAGCCCCTCTATAGATCAGAAATAGGCCAAGCCTGCTCCCATTTATGTTAATAGAAGACTTGCAATTGACTTCAAGGGAGAAGAGAATCAAGCCCTGTAGAGTGTGGTAGTATGTTGATAAGCACAATAATATTTGTTTCACCTTTACCCATTTTAACCTCTTCAAAGGCTTAAATTTATGGGCAACAGTGTCTGCTCCTCTCAAAGGAGGTTTTGCAAATGCATAGCATTAATCTGTCACTTGATTTTCCACTTGAGCTAGTATACAAAATGAGGCAAAAAGAAGCAGTAAGGTATGTTGGTAATGATTCCCACTGATAAATCCATACATATTTTACATTGGAGTGCGACCCCTACACAGATTAGGCTCTTACTCCCACAAAAGTGATTTGTATCTAGTTGACTAGAAAGTGCACCAGGGAGACTTACACAAGACACTCTCAACATTATAATAGCCTCAATATGGCTTCTGGATTTATGACCAAATCATCCCATTAGTATACAGCTCTATTGTAATACAACTGTAAATGTAATTACGTGAGATAAAGGCTATCCTTCAGCAAGGACAGCTGTATAGCACTAGCAGTTTATTCTTACTTGATTCAGCATGTTATTTTATTCATATACTTTACAATAGGAAACAAGAAAAATGTCTGTGTCACATCGTAGTATACATTAAACATCTGCTACATATTTTGTCTGATAAGTCTTCTTGCTCTGAGTCCCTACTTATCTTTCAGCTTTACCTTATAAATGATTTTGATGTACTCATTTATTACAAAAAAATTTCTGTGACATCACATTTCTTTCTAATGTCACATCATCAAAGATGAAAGCAATAAAGCAGGTTCAAGAATTGCACACTTTTCTGCATCTATACACAGAATCTATACTTGCTGCAAGCTGTACTTTCAAAATGTAGTGATTCTAGGTCAAGCGTGTTTAACACATCTACTAATGCTCAGGTATGCTTTTTCTGTAGGTAAGTCAAATAAAACAACTTCTCTGGTTTGCTAGGGAAATGGCTGAGAAATATTTCACTCTCTCCTGCCCCTAATC
>NW_009624006.1:370-24850 GCF_000690535.1 Cariama cristata | reverse complement strand
GACTGAAGAAGGCAACTTCTGTCTCCCTGTGCTCCCTCTCAGGTGGGCTCCACCCTCCCATGCAGTAGGGCTGCAGTTCTGCTTTGCCCTTCCACCTTACCAGCAAGTATTTAACACTGTTGCTTCTGCTGTCTCTGCTCTCACACTGCATGCCTGCACACTCACGTGAGACCCAAGAATTTGGTCCTAAACTTCTGTCAATGCAGGTGTTAGTTTGTGTGACCGCCTCTCACATAAAAGCACTCTTCCCTGTTGGCTGCTCATCAGTTCCTCAGGTCCTGAGTATCTGTAGTTCCTTTCTTCCCTGCTGCTGCTCATCAATGTATCTGACTCACCTAACAGATGCATGATGTAATAGTTTTCTCTTCGCAAATATATTACTGCTCTGAAGCATCCTGTGTAAATATATTTTACTTTAAGATGGCCCCTCTGGGCCACTTCTGTGCTAGCCAGTGATTGGCAGTTATCTTCATGCTAGATCACACTGCAATCACTCAAATTTTTAGCGCCTTCCTTAAGTCTGCCTGTTCTTTAGAGAGGAGCTTGCCAATTCTCAGATTCCAGGCATCCCTTTCAACAGAAATTACTCTGTGACTTAACTGCAGTGAAATCAGTTATACCTGATCTGCAATATAGGCCCTTCCTGCTCATTTTGTCCTGCTTCCTCAGTCTGGAAATGTATTAATGTTTATCATTTTTAGTGAACAAGTATCACAGTCATTAAAGACCCCATATTTGGGCTTATATTTGCTGGTGATCAGCTGAGCCTCATTCTCTGATTTAGGTTTTGGAACTGAGACTTTTTCAGTGCTGCCTCACAGGTTCTCCTCAGCTTCCAGATCCCACATAGTGGTTGCAGAAAGCCAGACCAAAGTTAAGATTTCATGTCATGCAAGAATAAATCCACCTTTGTGTCCTGTTCAGAGCTGCATGACAGAGGTGGTCTCTCCTATTCACTGTCTCAGCACACTCCCTGAACAAACACATCTGCGCATTAGAAGTTTTAACAAATCATACTGTTTATGACTTTCATAAGAGAATTAATGCAAAGTATAAAAATATAAATAGAATTGCTGAAAGCAGAGCACAAAAAAATAGTTGCTTCCCCCCACCCCTGCCTAATGCAGTATGCTTGAATGTAGCAACACTGGCAGAGCTGGTATTACCCTATCATAGTGTTCTGCAGCCTCCTACCCAACACCCTAATACCGCCTTACATCTCAAAAATTAACTCCACGCTGACAGAGACCGTTAAGAAATTAATATGACTTTAAGCCATTCATCAATAGTCACGCAATCTCTTGTTTTAACTAATGAGCCATTTTTTATCAATTATGTCATGTACATGTCCTTACTGTTCAAACATCTCAATAGCAGCATATTCAGAAAGTAATTCATATTCAATTAGCTCAAAGCCTTCACATTTGGATATTAATCTTTGCTTTCTAAATCACACAGAAAGGTATTTGAAGGGCTAGGAGGGCTTTGATCTTCTTGAAAAGTAAAAATGTTAGGATTATTAGATTTTGAAAGCCTTTTAGGCAATAGTTTTAAGATCACTGATCCTCATATATTTTCTTCCTGGAACTCTAGTTCCTTTACTGAGAAATCTGACTTTAAACAGTTTGATTCTATTACTGGTGCAAGCATATAAACCAGATTGAGGGTGTACAGCCTACAGTATTGCATAGCAAAGAAATAGTCTAAAATGACAGATTTTTCAAAGCAAAATTTTAAATACATTCAGGATTAAAGGACAATATTGATTTTGCTGCTTGTATGACTGTGGCAGAGACATTTCCTAGCAGAAAAGGGTTGTAAATGATGGGAAAAACTCATAGCCTGTAATGTACATCTTTGGTATAAAAGATGAAAAAAAGCCCTTTAGACATCACACAGAAACAAAGAGCAAGCGTATTCAGCAGCACTATAGTCTTGCATTGTCAGGGAGTTACAGTGAAGCAGCTGAACTAAGCCCAGGAAGAGAACTTTATTCCATAAACCAGAAGAGCACAGAAAAATAAAAATCCCAACAGTCTCTGCCAGTGTAAACAAGGATGAGAGAGCTGGACGAGAAGAGAATTCCTTACTCCTCTCAAATCTGGCAACTGCAAGCCAGATGGCATTGCCAAGCATGGGTGGAAAACATAAACAGGATCCTGAAGACTTCCCATACAAATGGCAGTATAGCGGGTTCAGACTCCCATCTTTAGTTCCCAGCAAAGATAAAACAAATTATCAGCAAATGTAATTATGAAAAAATAAGAATGCACAAGGGAGAGACAGGGGAAAGAATCCTTCTTTGATCCTTCAGGTAATTAGTGGCAATCCTCAACTAATAGATAATTGATTAAAACCAAAAGACAGTTTAACAACTCTTCCTAATCCATTTAAAACATTCAAAAACATCCTAGTCAGTGATATATCTCCTTCCATGAATTCGTCAAGATCCATTTTTAAATTCTATGTTCCTTAGCCTTTTGCTCTACATCAAAGTTAATTTCATAACTTCAGTTCTCCTGGTTACAAATTCAGTACCAGTGCTGAGATAGCAGTGAAAACATTACATAGATCATAGAATCACAGTTCTTTCATCCTTACTAATGGATTAGTTTAAGAACATTCAATAGCACAGAATATTGGAAATCTATAAACTTAATTATCATTGTATTTTAAATGAAGAAGAGGCATTTAATTACTAACAAAATTTCACATACAGCTTCCAAACACTAGGTGACAGGACTATAAATGTTATCTGGAACAATGCATTAAAAAGAGACCTCAGAAAGTACAAGATGTTACATAGAAAATACGGGTAAGAGTGCTAAACAAAACTCCCCTCCAAGGACCTCACTGGTTGCTTTTTCCAGACAACAATCCAATCCAAAATAAAAACAAATTTTCCTATCATGTCTTCTCCACTAAGCCAACCAGACACATATATCAGTCTGATTTCTTCCCCTGAAGAGAGGTCAGTTTTATCTTAGTTTTTCATCCTCGTTGTTTTATGCTAGCTCTATCCCGAGTTGTAATGTTGTTTCTCATTTCCTGTTCCCTAAATAAACAGAAAATTAGGTTCTCAGTGCAGATCCTGAGTCCTGTATTCTTTCTTTTCTGCCAAAAATAACTTCTTTCAGTGAGCTTGCTGGAATCATCACAATGCTCAGATTTAGC
Source organism: Cariama cristata (assembly GCF_000690535.1). NCBI lineage: Eukaryota > Metazoa > Chordata > Aves > Cariamiformes > Cariamidae > Cariama > Cariama cristata. The sequence goes on along the minus strand of NW_009624006.1, from coordinate 21,676 downwards.
AAGGCTCTGGTTTTATAGCCTATTTAAACAATATATTTGATGGTGTCCCATCTGTGGTTGGTCTGAACCAAATCAGAAATATTCACATGATCTTTGTTAAGCTACTGTCTCCCCAGTTAGGAACCTAAACTCTTTATATAATCCACATAGCATTTCCTTCAGAGGACCTTCACTGTTCATTTCAAATGCTTAATGAATACCGTCCCATTCAACTATAGCTAGAAGACAAGATTTGACACGAAGGCAGAATGTGGGCTGCAAAGTCTTTATTCCTCTTGACACAAATTAGAAAGAACTGATCTTATTTTTGGTTCCAGCACTGAATTTCTGGCTGGTCAATTAGAAGGTGTATTTCCTCACCTGCAAATGAAACAAATCAGAACAATATACTTCAATGCCATTAAGCAGCAGATTTCAGAGCTGAATGAACCGAGTAACATGGAAAACACATAGAAACTGTATCTCCAGAAACATTAAATGGTTAAAAATTCCACTTTGTATTCAATATAAATACCAGGTGTCTTAGGTCATGACCCTGATAGTAAATCTTAACTCTGTATGTCAGCATTAAGGCACAATTTCAGGTTATTATATGCAAATACCATTGCAAAAGGTATTGGAGATTTCTTCTAGGAATCTCTGAGCTAATACCATACATATCTTTCACCCTACATGTCACTCATTCAAGAGAAATCATGAAGGTGCTACAGTCTTCTTATGCCAATTGATTTCTTAGCAAGGGATTAGCATGTTACATAGATTGTTACAAACCTGTATTGTATTATGTACCTAATACTCTTGAGCAATGTCTCTTAAAAATGTAAAGTCAATTTGTAAATTAATGGCATTGCATTTGTTTACTCTGCGCTACTATACTGAAAGTTATTTCAGATACTGGATGGTTTGGGGAATTTTTATCTTTCAGAAAAACACAATTAAAGGCTTTAGACTCACAGCAGGTGTTAGTGCTTGTTTTTAATCACAATACAGTCAAGGTTTCTGTTTCTCAGTTGATTGTTCTTCGAATCTTAATTCAAATATTCTCCACAAAACATGCTGCCTGCAAACTTTTGTTGTTGGCAGTGCAAGTATCAAGGTCACATATCAATATACAACAGTTGTACACAGCTCCATTTCTCTCCTCTCAGACTGAAATTACAAAAGCTCTTGTGCATATATAGCACATGTGGGGGTTGGTCTCTTCTCCCAAGTAACAAGTGATAGGATGAGAGGAAATGGCCTCAAGTTGCACCAGGGGAGGTTTAGATTGGATATTAGGAAGAATTTCTTCACCAAAAGGGTTGTCAAGCATTGGAACAGGCTGCCCAGGGAAGTGGTGGAGTCACCATCCCTCAAGGCATTTAAAAGGAGGCTGGACGTGATCCTTAGGGACATGGTTTAGTGGTAGACTTGGCAGTGCTAGGTTTATGGTTGGACTCAATGATCTTAAAGGTCCTTTCCAACCTAAACAATTCTGTGATTCTATAATACAAACTTAGATGAATATTATTCTAGGACTGCAAATAAATAGGCCACAATAAAAATGAGAATAAAACCAAAATTCAACATTTCATTAAACCATTTGAGATGCATATAGTCTTTGTTACATGCTTCTCTATTATGTTCTCTGAATACTTAGAGGGAATAACATTATCTCTCTTGTTTCTTTTTGTGCTTTGTATTAAGCATGTGTGAAAAGTACTGACTTTCCAGTCCTTAAAAATGAAATCTTCTGTTTATTTGCGGGTCAGATAGACATAAATGCTTATGGAACAAACACATGTGATAAAAGCTAAACCTTTATGATGTAGCTTTTGTCTTTCAAGTGCCACTCTAAAGGTTAAGAGTACCTCATTCACTAGTGTCTTTCAAGTGTGCTTATAAATAGCCCTGAAAAACACAGTAAAAGCCAAACACATTTTAAATGCTTTCTAAGAAAAATAAATTGACTTAAACATGCACATCAATACTTCTAGAATAAAGGACCACACATATGGTCACTGCTGGTTAAACCAGCAAGACCCATTTATAACAAGAATCCTCATCCACTAGGAAGAGGAGAAATTAATTTCATACAGTCTACTAAAAAACAGCTTCTGACTTCTAATGGTGTGGGTTAGATTTGAATATGATCAATATTGCATTTCATCACCAATAACCTTAATTATTTAGTTTCCTTAAGCAATCTTTCTTCATTTTCTGCTACAGTCTAGCCCTTGAATAATCTTTCTCCTTAAAGCAGAATGTCTTTCAATTTTCTTTGAAAGCAGATAAGGCCAGACTTGTTCTACTGCCAGGATGAGTGAGTGAGGAGGCAAGCAGCAGACGGCTCATGGAGAACATCACAGGCTTTATGTGACCAGGAGGTTAGAGTCATGCTCGCTCTCCTTTTTAACCAAAGAGAGTTGGAATGATGGAGGTGTGCTGACCTGCAGGAGCCAAAACAACTTCCAGTGTTTGAACCTACTTTTCTGAAGATCTCACACATTGCTATCCACGTGTTCCAGTTCAGTTCTTAACAACATGCCAGAAGATATGTTAAAGTGGAGATGCTAGCCTCTACAAATGAAGATACTATCATGTACATTTCTTCTATTTACTTAGAATCTATGCTGGGGTAGGAAGGAAAGAGCTCAATTCAGCATTCTCTATCACACAAGGGCCTGACTTCATTCTCTTAATATCATTTATATCCATGGCTTTCTTCCTTCAGCAATTTTAGAAAATGTGTTCAAAGCCACAAAAGTAAATGATGCTAATGGTAAGTTAGTGTTTGGGAGGCAGTATGGTGAATCGCTGAAGATTAGCAGAACTGCACCAATAAAAATCTCTAGGTACATTAAAGAAATTAAATACTCAATTCATACATTCTAGTTTGGGAGAGTACAAAGATGAATTTTAATATATCTAACCATTAAGTCAAACTACTTGGGCTGTTAGTAGAAAGTTATACTTGCAGACTAAACCTGCCTTAGTCCTAGAAGTGCAAACTAAGTGACCACCTCCTAGTAAAACCATACCTTACCATGTTGGATTTTGAGAAATTAAAAGAAAGGCAAATTTATTTTTTGTACTCAGCATAAAATTTTCAAGAAGATGAAAATACAAGACTTTAGGTATTTTTTTGTTGTTGTTAAAGTGTTATACCACCCAATATTTCCTTGAAATAATAACCATTGCTACTCAGGATAGCAAAGTATATTTCCCTCAGTACTTTTAACCATAAAAGAGACATTTCTCCAGGCAATCATGGAAAATGCTTTTCTGATTTAAGAATGAAAATGGTCTTGTTAGCATTTTTGCCAAGTGGAATATCTGAACAGGCCATATGAATTAGAGAATATTATCCTTCAGCTCACAAGTCATGCTGTAAAATCAGAATCACAAGCAAAATGATAATGAAAAGAAAAAAAAATAATGTATCTATTGTCTTGGGAAGTCAACTGCATCCAAGACAGCACAGTGAGGATTCCTCTATTTCCAAGTTTTTTATTCTTTATGGGTAAGACCAAATTGGTAGACCTGGTTTTAGAATCAGAAATAAACTCGACTTAATTCCTTTAGAAGTTAATCAGTGCTGCCCTGAAATCAAAGCATTGCCTAGAGGTAACTGAAGGTCAATACTTCTATAATGATTCAAACAGCAGCTCTTTCATCATTCTTGATTATTTATATAGTGAACAAAATACAAAAAAAAAAATTCTTTATTTACCTTTCTTATTTGCTGTTCCTATCTCCTTACAGGACTTACCCTAAAGTTCTGACTCAGCCATTGCCTCCAGAGAGAGTAGGATCAAGCCCTGAAAGAATAAAAGCACTCAGTGGACAGGAAGGGAAATATCTATGAAACTGAAATGAAAATTCCTGTAAGATATTTCTGCTTAGTGCATTGAAACAAACAAATTCCAGGTTTGTAGCTGAAGTCTCAAAAATGCAACTACAGTATTAACTAGAGTCACTATAATAATGACAAAGAATCAAAATAATGTTACAGTTTCAATACAATTCACGAAACTTATTACAGTCCTGGTAACTTCTTTTCATCACAAGGCCTGCAAACATAGCAGCAAAAGAATGAAACTCATCCAGGCCCGTGACTGATGTTGATAAGTAAATTCAGATAACACAAATGAACACATCTGTCAGAGCTTCTCTCACATACGGGATGAAATGGAAATATTAAAAACTTGAAGACAGCCTCAATGGTGCAGGCAATTTTATTCCTTGAAGCAATGCTGCCATCTTGCGAGGGAAATGCTTAAACCAAAGTTTTAGTTTTCTAGATTTATCCTAAGTGACTAGGGGTTTATGAGCCAGAGGTAAGGAATCAACAGGGATGTAAACTGGACATAAATTGGACTTTGTCTGAAAACATAGTGGAGATGATATGCAATACTATCCAAGAACTAAGAATTCTTAAAAGTAAGCTCTGTCCTCAGTGGCAAGCAGAACATTCAATGTCACAGTAGTAAACTCAAAACTAAATGAACTTGCATTTCAGGTGAAAATGAAAGCAAAGGAACTACAGACAGTCCATGCTAAAAGTTGGTGAATTCCACTTCCTTTCTTTTAGTTTTCACTATGCAGCTGGTATTCTTGCATTGCTAGATTGGAAAATCCAAGCAATTTTTAAAAAATGGATTTTGCAAGGTCAGATATTTAACTCAGTTCTTAGTTACTTACATCCATTGTTGACATCAGGGATGAAGGGACAGAGTGCAGTTTAAGGGAACAAAGTCTTGTCTTAAGTCATTGACCAAAGAGCAGGTCATTGTATACAGAGAGATTTTTTCACTTGTGTTTTCTCACCAGGAAGCCAGGAGTGTGTACTACCGTCCTTCCTCTATATTCTGTCTCTAATTCTACTAGAACATTTTATATTTCTCTCATTCTCTATATTCTTTCTCTAATTCTCTATCTTCTAATTCTAATGCATACACAGAGGTTTCAAGACAAGAACTATGACCACTTACAGTTGGATTTAATTTAATAGCATGGGCTAAAGAAACACCAACTGCTATTAAATCTAGAGTGAAATTTTCCAACAGTGTTTTTACAGCTGAAAATGTCACTTCAACAAGTGTTACACACCCTCATTGTTTTCAAAACAAATAAACTACCTTTAATAAGATCAAAATATTCTGACTTCGTCTTTGTGAATGGAATATTTCAATCTTCTATTTCCATGTTTAACATGTGTAATGCAGAAAATAAAAATTTAAAATGTTTCATTTTATCGAAGTGAAAGCAAGAAGAAAATTTATACTATTACAATGACCGTATGCCATAGAGTCTGCATGCATATTCAGTTTTCACCTGGGAATACTGAAAATCTCCTAAAATTAATTTTATTAGCATGTGTAAAGATTTCCTGTGTTGCTAGGAGAAAAAAAAAAAAAAAAAATCACCTGCTCTTCCTGGTTGCAAAATCCATGTCTTCCTGCAAACGTTTCACATCAGAAACAGCTTCATGCTATTTGGGTTTACAGTGGTAACTACAGAAAGTAACCTCTCCACACAAATAAGTGAATTTGTTATAAGATATTACAAGGAGTTATTAAAATAATTCCTTGCAGGTGTTACTAAAATAAAACTGTTACTTTCCAGTTGAAGCAACTGGCTAGTAGACAGGTTTCCATCATTGCTGCATAACGTTAGATTTTATTCTTGCTCTGTCACAGTCTATTACAGCTCTAGGTTTTCATTTATTCCTTTGAAAAATAGTATAAAACACTCAAATATGCATAACAAGTTGGTAAGACAGCTATTTGTCCATATATCTAATGTTTTGGTATCTCTGAAGGAAAGGCACTGCGGCACCAATTATCAGACGTTTTGGCACTTACTAGCTGAAAACTAGATATAACACATTTATTAGTTTGCATCACCACCCCAGCATGCATCATGTGAGCCAAGAACACCTTTTTCTAGTTCCCTGCTCCTGCAGAAGGACAGACAGAAGAGGGAAAATTCTACCCTAGGCTTCCCAAAGAAGAGTTCTTCGCTAGGAAACTGTAAACCAGAAAATTTGGCCCTATATAATTAGAAAATGTTTTTGTTGTTGAATTAGCAGCAGCATGTGGTCTTGGTAATTACTTGGAAGTATACTGAATCAAGAGACATATTCTACTCACTTCTCTGTAATACACATTGCCTTCTATTCACTACAACAATGCTGCTTAATTTTTTTAATTCAATATACTTAAGGTGTCTGGAGTCTCTAAACTCTGTACTCAGTTATTTATTATATCTGAAACCACTGCCTAAAACAAATCATGTTTAAGTAGAGATTAGAATATGCTGTAGTTCTGCAAAGTTGTCTTGGATTCATTGGTAATAGCCTCCAAATCCTTTCATGCTCCGCATCACCATTTTAATTCTTGTAAATATGAATGCTTCCAGCCTAAGAAAAGAGCAGGTATGGGGAGAGGGGAGGGATGATATGACAAGCATGCATGAGCTTACCCACATCTGCAAACAAAAAACACTCATTATATTTCCTGATACTGGTTACCCAGCTGACAGTTTGAGATTTTTTTCTTTGCTGCAGTCTGAGAGCTCTTAAAAAAAATGGACTCAGGAGATGTATCTATTTTGCTTGCAAAGCAATGTTACATGTCAGCATTGACAATGTCCCATTAATTGGTTTTAATGTGTTTTATTTGTATATCTCACCTTTGAATGTTAGTCTGCCCTCATATATTTTGCCTCTCCTACACACCTAAGCTTACTTTGTTTTCTTGAACTTATTAAAAAAAGAAAATCAGAAGCATTAGAACTGTGAGGTACAGAGGATGTATTTGCATGGGCGAGATGTTTTATAAAGCATAAGATTTCTGCTACGCTACACAAATTCACATAGCTGAGCAGATCAACTAGCCTTCTACTGAGAATACCATCTTTAGAAGTGGTCAGGATCTGCAGAAGGCCTTCAAAGGAAGGGATAATTGCAGTAGGAACTTAGAGGCTATTAAATGATGAGGAATTTAAGAAATAAATTCAAATTTGTCTTTTTTTATTTTTTACAGATTTTCTGTTGATACAGAAGGACACATTAAAAGAAGAAAAATACCTATTACGGTACAGTCCGAACTAAGAATGTCAGTGCTTCACTACCTTTATAGTTAGATCAGTTTTCTAACAGTCCAAGATGTGGCTCCTGGTATGTACACACTGTGCTTCCTTCAAACAATGAAAAGCCATAAAGCTTACCTAACTGACCAACTAAGAACAACTCCAAAGTCAGAAAACGCCCAGCAAGAATTTGGATGTCTAAGTGCTAACTGAACAAAGGAAGAATTTCAACTCTGAAAATGTTGCTATATAAGAAAAAAAAATACGATCTCTACATAAGAATTCTATCAAAAGTAGATCAAAAATAGCAAGCAGAGAAGTGGGCACAGTGGAAGTGAGTAAAAGTGTAGAAATGTAAGCCTGCCAGCACCTTTTCTGCACTTTGATGGTAATTTTCCCGAATTTAAAATTATTTTCTGTTGCCTCCTCTATCTCCTGCATGTTATCTTCACCTTACCTGTTTAAGTAGGAGTGTGCCTGCCATCAGTATTTAACCAAATCTGCTTATGGCCAACTTGTTAAGAAGTCTCACTTTCACTGTTGTCAATGAAGGATGTTAACCCCTTTCAGTATGGTCTTACTAGTTCAAGTACTCTTATCTCATTTTAAAATAATAAAAGGCTTATCATGTACCTGTTCAGACAAAACCAAAAATCTAGTTTACTGGAGATGGCAAGGTTGTAATAAGATATCGTTACAGAAGCTTGTATTTTGGCCATGGTGACTACGCTATCCCAGGTATTCCATATTCCTTCTACATATAAACATTGCACACAGATCTGTGATAGCTTAGGGAATAGGTTACTTGCTCAATACTACGAATGGAATAGGCACACAAAACCTGGTTGAGATCACAAAACCAGAGCTATGAAACTGCACTCCCCCATTGCTCCTTCCTCTGGTTCCCTATAGTGCCTTCCCATCTATTCTTAACATCGGGGAAAGCACATGATTTCCCTTTCATCAGCAACATTGAATCTGACAGATCTATAAAATAGGAATCTGAAGTTACTGTATTTTACAAATTGAACAAAATGCATTTAATACCTTATCCTTTCTTGAATATTCATTTGCACTTTCCAAACCAGTAGTAAGTCGGACTAGAAAACAAATGTCTTATTATCTGAATAATGAGGTCTTCAGACTACAAAAAGTAGAGCACATTGCGTATTTCACTAAGACCTAGAAGAGACAGAGCAAATTTAACAGAATAACAGCTTACCACTGTTCTGTTGGAGTTACACCTTTAAGTATTTAAGAAGGTTACATCTGAAGATTAAAAAAAAAAAATACATATATGGGTGGTGCAGATAGATGAAGGAGAAGGATCATGTTCCCTGCATATAAATGAAATATTGAATTTCAAATTAATATAGAGCTCTGTAGAAAACACACAATTAGCAGTTAAGAAGAGCTTTATTTAAATAGTTGCAATGTTTAAATCAAAAGCTAGTATGAATTCTTTTAATAAAAAGAAACTAATTTGCCACAAAAATAAATTATTAACAAGACAAGTAAAATGCTTTCATAATACTTTTGTTATTTTTGGACTAGTGTTAAATTATTTTTTAAAATATCAAGAACACAGAGCATTTCTTTCTCACAGTTTAAACTCCTTTAAATTTGCTAGACCTAAATCCAACAAAGTTTCATGGAGTTCAACTTTCTACCTCTCTCATTCTCCTTTCCCCAAAACAAAGTCAAAACACTACTAACTACATAGAAACACAGATTTGCCAGGTGTTCCTTGAAAATAACAAAAAATAGGTCTAAACATAACCTACAGTAAGTTATTCTAGGACTTCAAAGATACCCAAGATGCACACATGACGTGGTACCAAGGACAATTTCTACAGTATCATAAAAGAACAGACTAAAGGTTTTTCTATAGTGCTGACAAAATCCTTCCCTATTTAGTTGACCTTTCTTTCCAATTATAGAACTTAACATTGACATTGAAACACAGTCACTGAACTTCAGTTATTCAGCTAAGAACTTAATTAAACCATTCCCATCTCAGAAATTACGAAAAGGTATATTGTTATAACACATCTTAACTGGCTGATGATGTCAAATGGAGCACAGAGGTCTCCGGACATTATTGTGCAGAAGGCTTGGGGAAAATACAGAGGTCAGTGAAGTAAATCAAGCATTCTTTATCTCTGCTAGAGGTGTAATAATTTCAGTGTAAGAGCATACTTTTTTCCAACCCACTCACTACATTCTACTATACTGAAATAATAAATCAGCCTGAACAACCTCCAGTGAATCCATGTAAATACATTCCTTTTAGTTTGCTCAGCAGTGGAACAACAAGGAAGTTTTAGTCTTATTAAATTCCTGGTGTTTCCCCCCCCTCCCCCGCCCGTTTTCTGGCACCAGATTCATGCATGGTATTCTAGAAAATTCAGCATCTGGATCACCTTGTACTGTAAACAAACAAGATTAATTAAGCAGTATCTGAACATAGTTTACCTCACTAAATATCTGTGACTTGGTGAAATCATGATTTTCCCTTTCCTGTGAAAACACTACACCTGCAGGAGGATGTTTAGTAGATCCAAATGTTTACATATGCTTAAAAAAATATGAAACCATCACCAGTAGCTTCCAATGAGGAAAGCACTCCTGTATTATCATCACTTGTTCTAATTCTGCAAGGCAAACTGAGGTCTAGTCACTGTTTGAGTCAGCCTGCAGATATTTCCCTACTTAATAAAGAGGTGGCTAAGGCTGGAGAACTGAGAAAGGTCTCTCTTTGCAACGCACAGCCTCTTGTTGAGGAACTTGTCTTCCCCATCTCGCTGTCATACTGCAACAAGAAACCTGACTCTCCTCATCACGGGGTGTCTCTGTCCAAAGACCCCTGAGAAAACTGTAAAATACCTCTACAGCATAGGGGAAGGAGGTGGTTTTTGGGGGAGGTATGGTGGAGCAAGGGTTTCAACTTCTATGTTTGCCTATTAAAGTTTTGTTTATGGAGTGATACCGGCAAAAACAACTTCTAGATCTAAAAAGCTCTTGTCTATGATCAAAACTACTGGATATTGCTTCAGTCTTCAAAGTCATATGACAAGCTCCCTTATCCCTTAGGCTTCCTTCACTGAACTCAAGGCTCAATCGCTAAGTTTTCATCTCCAGTGCTGCTAGACTAGATGACAAAAGAGACACTGTACTGCCAGTACAGGTCTTTATTCCAGTGGCATCGGCTACTAGTAAACAACCAACAGAGACGGCCTTATGCAATTTCCTGTTCTACTCAAACCTTGCTCTGATTCCACCACCAAAACGGCTCACCGCAGAATCATGAACCTCCTGTTTGCAAGGCACCTGATACCTAGAGCTGCCTCTCTGATTCAATATATTAGGTTCAGTTTTCTTAGCAGCAAAAGACTGTTGTGATAAAGAAAGGAGGCAGAGATGGTTTTGCTCAACCTAATATTAATGTTTTAGCATTTTTATAATTAGTAGATTTTCTTATCAAAAGCGTTCTTAATTATCACTATATACTGCAGTACCAGGAAGTGCTTTTGCCTTCTTTCCTATAAGTGAGAAGTGTTTTGGCTCTTCCAAGAATCTCTTTGGATACAGAAACAAAACACCACACCCCCCCAAAAAAAAGCAGTTGGATTGTATCATGCTTGTTCTTTCAAAGATGTTTATTCCTTTTATGATCAGTGTCATAGCTACCCATGCACTCAGGTTCTCTTATTTTATAAAGATTAGATTTACTTTTCTTTTCTTCTCCCTTTGTCTCCCATTCTTTTCCAAACTTTTTGGATTTGCCTTTCACTTTGCCATGTCATTTTCTGGAAGGTTCTCTATCATCAAGTTAAGCTTCAAATTTACATAAAATAAGCAAGTTTAGTTCCTTCTTTCAGGTTTAACTGGGAAAGCTTAGGAAAAGAGAGAAGTCTTGAAATGAATGTGAAAAAAAATCTAGTATATACAGTAACTTGCAAAATTTTAAGTGTCATGAATTACATCATGCATAATAAAGTCTAATGTTCACACGCAGCTATGTCATGCTGTTCCCATACCCGAAGTTTCCATATTCTTCTCACATGCCTTCCAATGATATAATGTTCACCAAGCACAAGAAAACATTGTTAATACGATGTTAGAGTATACTATTAAAATAAAAATAGTCTCTCTTCATACCCAGAGAGATGTCAATCTACTCACATCAAGCCTCTTAGGATAGCGATAGAGGAAGTTCTAAATGTGGTCTCAAGAAAATCTTAAATTGCTTGCTTTTTTTTTTTAACGAGATTAAGGTATGTTATAAAGTCAAAGAAACAAAAGGACATCATGCTGCATTTAACATTTCACAGCAGGATTCCAACATGTAGCTTATTTTAATGTATAGCTACATCTACTTTACAGTAGAAAAGATTGCTCGAGTTACTCTCAGTTTTAAAAAACAGAGATTTCCTTCTCTGGGTTCAAAATAGCAGCACTCATCCATACTCCAATTATCTGAGGATTGGCATACTTGATACAAATCTCTAAGTTTAGATATTTCAGATATGACAGAATATGTTTGCTAAGTAGTACTAGCTAATGTTAATAAATAAAAAGTAGCATATAGTAAATAAAAGCACTCCACCCTTAAATATGTAAGAAAACGTAAAATAGCTAATGAAACCTAAGTGGATAGTTCAAAATAATAAATCTCAGCTATTCCCAAGATTTAAGGCTGCAGCAATACTCAGATACATTAATCTTCTTATGTATTTAACAATAGTAATTACAGACTCCTGAAATGTACATAAGCAAATGTCATGGGAACAACAGGACCAAACACATAACCATCTATTTGAAATCATACTTCTCGCATCTCAAGACTTTATACAGATGGAGTACTGCATAAGAAACACTGGTTTGGTTTTATAATTCATATCTAGCTCTTCAGTTCTGCCTGTGAATGTCCCACAGGTATTACGGTTTTAACAAGATTTCTTCATACTGCATATTAGTACCAAACTAACTCTGTGGTTGAGACAACATCTTACCTAACTACTGTTTTACAACATAACATTGCTCAGAAAAAAAATTCATTAAGCAATCCAAGTGCATTGAATGGCATCGGTCTCAGTCACATGATGGATTTGAAATAGCTAGCACAAGTAATTACTCTGAAATTTCTCAAAATATTCACTTCCGCTGGAGATTAAAAAAATAGCCTGTCCACTTTTAATACTTACTGCTTTCACTTTTTCCCCTTCCTCTTCTTCAAATTAAAAAACCAAAAAAATTAGCTAGTTACTTCATCCTAAGGTAAAGCCATGGTTTAAGCAGCCAAAGAACCAGAATTCAACTAACAGTGAGACTTTGAGAATCATTTCTTATGCCATGAATTTCTTATTTCCAAAAAATAAATCACAAAAACTTCTCCAAAGCACCTTTTCATGAACATTATTTTATTCATTTTAAGATAGGAATTCTTGGTTTGATTAACTGTTTACTAAAAGTCGCCCTTTCAATTTTCAAAAAGGGCACCACAAAATTGCTATTACTGCCAAGGAATGTACAAAAGGACCCTAAAGATTCTGTTAAATGTAGTTTGGCTATATAGAAATGTGTCACGCAAAAAGGATAATAGTCCTTGTATGTGACTGCAGCCAATAACTACCATCCCAACTCTGCCAACAACATGAATGTTTTTATGAGGTCATGAGAAGCTTCATTAACCTCTTCATGCCCAAAACATGTATACTACATTAGTACCATCCTGAATAAATTCAAAGACATGAAAATAAATAACATGGGACTACAAAAAGCAGATTAACAAAAGACAGGTCACTATAGTTTCAGCCTGTCTTTGAAAAAATCTGGGACCAGCAAGAACAGGAAGAGGCTGAAGGAGTAACAATAAAATAGGGAAGAGCAGACTGAAGGATGGTCAGGGTATTAGCAAAAATTTTGCAGTTATAAATAAATGCATGTTATAGTCAGGCTTTTATTTCTTCTAGAATTCAGTGGTCAGAACAGACAAAAAACCTAAAAGGCAAATATGACTGACTTTTTTATCTTTGTTTATAACTTCTTAGGCAGTTTTGGTAATAACCCTCTGATGATGTGAGGCTTGCACTTTCCCCATTTCAGAAACACTCCTAGACTTTAAAAAAAAAAAAACAACACCAAATCTGCAATAGAACTCAGATCTTGGATGCAGAGCAGGATGTCAGCTTTATTGTATATATAAGTTTTCCTGTACATAGAAGTAAATCTAGAACATCAAAAAGTCATGGGTGCTTTTGGTTCACTTATCCTGGTAGACAGCATTCCCATCAGCAAGTCTGGAATTTGGTTTCCAGTATTTCCATTACTGGTGGTATCAAAAGCACAGTCCTATATTCCTGCTAGTATTTAAAATTGGTTTGGATTGCTTAATGTAGATCTTCCGTTACCATAAGGAACACAAAACCAGCATATATGCAAAGGCATAGGGCATGAAATGCACACAATTCCAGCACAAGGAAGGGCATAGACCAATTCCATGTGTAAAACACTATGGAAAATACTACTGTACCCAGCCTATTATTATACCTATGAGCCCAGTGTTGAGATCTTTCTAATTCACACACCCCTGCATTCCATGGATGCACCCTACATTACTAACCAGCCAAACAAAAAAAACCCCATGAGCCCTCTTCCTTTAAAATCGCCATATAAAAGAACCTTCTGCTGAAGAGCTAAGTCTCATGAATGGATTTGAATCCAATCTAAATGATCAGAATTTGTCTCTACCTATCTGGGCATCTCTGGTAGACATGCTTACATCTAACAGGCCCAATTCAGAAGCCTGGTTTAAATCATAGGTAATAGGCAAACAGGTATGCATCTAACTTCTAACAGCTGGCACAATTAATTGCAAAGAAGTAACAGTATAAAAAGAAATTTACTTCCCACACTAACAGCAAATGGGAGATTCAAATTAGCATAACTGTGCACACATTTCAAAGTTCTGCAGCCAAGCCTCTAATCAAAATGTTGAGGAAACACACCTACTCTCCAGAGGCATCTTCTCACAAAGGCAATGATGGCAAAGGCAAGGACAGTACAAATTTTTTTTTATTTTTTCCATGTTAATTCAGTCCAACCAACAGACGAACTCCAAACATTCAAAAGAAAAGGTCAATTAAAAAAAAAGCTTGAAATTTAGATCATGTGAACAAAATTATTGGTTTTAGAAACTACTACCTAGTGTTTTGCCTTAATCTTTCACACAGAAGAAAGACTACCAGTTCCGCAAGATTACTTTATCAATGCAGACCCCACACTCTGACAGGCTACTTAAGAGTCAGGTCTGAATCTAAACCACAACAGTCAAGAGCCAGTAGCATTTCCTTACATATGACCCAAGCAACACAGGAGACAACTTGCTGGGAGATTTCAAAGGGCATTTTACCAACGTCAGGATATTCTGTACACAAGTCCGTGCCCAGCCTGAGTCACGCTGTGTCCACACTGACATTCCCTGCATTCACCCTGTGACAGCATTCCCCCTGCCAGAGCTCCAGTGCTGGCAGCTGCTCTAGACTGGCAGCTGACATTTCAAATGCTATGTAAGACCTCTGGCAGCTCCCTTTGCTACTGCCAAAGGTAAAGCTACATTAATTCATGCAAGAAAGAGCTTAGCAACCCTCACAGCAGACTAGCCCTTAAAGCCCAAGAAAGCTGCAGATATTCAGGGGACAGCCTGTTGCAAAACGAGGACAAGGTTGAGCTCGGAGAACCATGGAGCCAGCAGCAGGCTTTAGACCAAGCCTCCCAAAATCTACGCACACACCACCTAAAAGCTACTTTAAAGATGTCTCACCGCAGGACACTCTGAACCCTTGTGTGGGGACACAATGTTTGCTTTGCTATGCTACGCAGACTGCACAAGCAGGAAGCTACAGGGCCGCAGACACACGGCCCTCCTGCGATGGACAGGAAGGAGCTCTGGCATGAGGAATGACTACAAATGAAGAGCAACTCCCCTCCCCTGAGCAATCCTAAACCAGTTATAAAATAACCCACCCCACCCCAATACTCCTCAAAATGCAAAGTTCCTCGCATCACCAGTAGGAGAATTATTAGTGAGGACACAGAGAAAGAGTGGTGTCAAGCACTGTCAGTAAGCAGCATTCATGGAGACATGGGAAGAGAGGTGACAGCCCCCTCCTGCCCCAGCAGAGAAGGCTGGCAAGTCTCTACTCCTGGGCAGTGCAGAGGGGCCAAAAGCAGCCCACACCACAAGGCAGCCCAGGCACAGATCCTGCTGCAGGTACCGCCCTTGCAATCAAAGCCATGAGACAGCACAATCAAAAGATGGCAACTGCTGCACTTCCTTCCCTCCCCTCAGTGAGGGGATGGGGTGAAGCCCAGGCAGCTGCAAGCTACTGCTTTACATGGATAATCATGACACCTTACAAAGGAAAGGTGAAGAAAACATGTTTCATCCAGGGGATGGCCACCTAGGGACTTAAATCCAGGACGAAGGAATGTTCCCTACGTGCTACGGCTTGTTGAGGATGGGAAACCGCTTCCTGCTTGTCCAAAGAGCTGTAAGCAGTATAATTAGCACTTGCTCAGAATATTAAACATCACCAGATAAATCTGAAGAGTCACTGGGAACCCCTAATGCAAATCTGAACTATTTAACGGCCCTGGACCTAAGGGCAGCTAGAAATACTTTGACTGTCCATAGTGAGAGCAGTCCCATGTGAAGCTAAGCTACCCTGTTATTTTTGCACATTACATAGTCTTATTTAGTGCTGCCTTTGCAGTCTTACGGTGACTCTCCAACAGCAATTCCTCATGTGTGATAAGTGTTAATTCAGAGTTTTTAAATATACTGGCTATGTCACTGTGAGCTTTTTTTGAACCTCTGAAATAACTGAACCACTTTGGTGACTGACATTACCATCATGGTATGCATTCAAGGCAACTCTCCTTTCCTCTTGCTTTCCTATAGGTAAGCCTTTGCTGTGTTGCGGTGCAGAGATGCCTTTCCCCCCATCATCCCCAGGTCTTAGAGGAGAGGGTTAGATAACATACTAGTTCATATTCCAGGAAGGATGTACGCAGTACACTCTAATAGTCTGCACATTTAAAAAGACGGCAGATTTCCAAGCTAGTGCACACATTTTAGATAGACAAGTTACAGTCTGACCACAGGCTTAAGCCAGCAAACTCCATGTGAGATTTGCTTTTATCTCACAAACTCTACATGATACCAGCCCACATCTGTTTCCAAACTCTCACCGCACAAAGTGGAAGTTGGCCAGCCAGTGCATACGTTTTACTCCCAATGACACCAGGAAGGTTTCGACAAGTGCATCAAGAGGTCAAACACCCTGGAACTGTGTTTTGTTTAGACTACTAATGCTAGAAACTGCTCTGTAGTTTCAAGTACACAATGTTGAAAATCCTAAGTCAAGCTGATGAAAGAATTCAGTGTTACTAGAGGAATCCATGGTCCTGCAAAACCCTCTGCAGGATTTCTATTTCTCTTTACAACTGTAATTTCAGCCTCAAAATCCTTTGGGAATTCATACATAAGATTAATGCTATCATAGAAAAGAAAACTAACTTCCTAAGCTAGTATCTGAGCACTCGGTGTCTTGAAACCAGAGTAAAAAGATAATCTTTAACAAAAATGTCAATTAATCTTGGCTGCTGATTTATAATTAAAATAATCCCTTACTGGTTTTGATTAAAAAGGTCTTGGCATGAATTACCATGTCAGAGGACAGAAAAGCACTTGCATGCTCATAAAGATTATAGCAGAAAACACTACTGAAGAACAGCAGAACACAATGTTTAGCACTGAACTTAAAACTGAGGTTTTTTCTTAATCTCATAAAGTTTAACTTCAGAAGGCGGCTTACCTACCTACTAGACCTACAAGACTATTTATTACAATGGTCTTTCTAAAGAGAAAGAATACTTTTTCCATAGTAAAACTCCCATTTAAAGCTTTAATTTCCCATAGCATTCTCAACTCTTCAAAATTGATTTTTTTAATTTCTTAAGATTCTGCATAAGCTTCTTTAGACATGGAAGACTATAATCTCTTTTTTTTAAGATACAGATCACAGAAAATTATTTAATGCTTCCTTATCTTTAAATTAATATTTTGATTCCAGCCCTTAACACATTCAAGAAACAGTCCAAAATGCTAAATTACAAAAGCCCTCTTCTAACAAGTTACATAAGAATTAAAAATAATCAATCTTCCCTTTTGAAAGATCTTAATTTGCTCTTTAGCCTTTTATTGGCCTGCTTCATATTTAGGGAGCTAAAATCAAAGAAATTAAAATCTAGCAAAAATCACCTTTAAAGATGCAGAATTCTATAATTTTCCCTTCTTTACCTTGTACTAGGTCTACTTATTCTCCCTAATAATTCTCCCCTCACCCTACCTTCACTACATCCACATAAGGGCCAAATTTACTGATTTTGTTTTTCCTTATGGCACAGTCAGCAGGCTGCAGATTTTCAGAGAAATGCTTCAAAAATTCCCATGCAATTTTGGAAAAGTTATTTGAGGCTCAAACAACAAAGTAACCAGCAGTGCAAGGAACTGCTGGACTGTGATATCCTGAACTTTCACACATCTTTTTCTATCAGTAGATGTGGGCTTGCCAAAGATTGAAAAGGGGAGAGGCCTTCAGCTGTTTTTCCTTGAAGTGCTGACAATGCAGAAGAGCTCTAAAAGAACACTGCATCAGCACTGGCTACATTTCTACTGCTGGCAAATACAGAATAGCTATGTAATTTTGATAATTCAACAGCAACTTGCCAAGGGTTGCAAACTGGGGGGGGGCGGGTGCTTTCGTGGTTTTTTTGCTTTGGTTTTGGTTTGGTTTGTGTGGGTTTTGTTTTGTTTTTTGTTTTTTTTTTTGTGGGTGTTTATTTTGGTTTTTTGTTTGCTTGTTAACAGAACAATATAGAAGAAAACAAGTGCTGCAGTGCTAGCTCTACAAATACAGCCACCAACCTCTGAAACAGGAAATGGATCTCCCATCAACAGCCTACTGGAATTATCAAAACTTCAGTGTTTCAGAGAGAATATCCCAAATCAATGGTGTTAGTCTATACAATCCTCTTTACATAAGCTTTCTCTTCCAAACAGGTAGCATAATATTACTTTGGGAAAGACATCATCAGTTTGTATTCTGACATTTACCAGTTTTCTTAAGAGTTTTGCACCCCTGGAGTTCTCAGCATATAACTGCACATATGAAAGAGCTAGATGGCAGTACTCCATTTAGTATTTAAAACTTTCCTCATTATTCACCAAATCTTGGATATGGATGTTGGGACAGGAGTGAGTGAATTCTTACAGGGAAGGAGAAATGATTAAAACAAACTTTAAAGAGGCTGCAGAGGAGGGGAGGTATCCCATTCCCACAGATTAATTTAAAAGTTTATAATCTGTTCCAATGAAGGTCTGCTATTTAATCCAGCATATTGATGTTGCATAACATTTCCATTAATACGATGCATACATTAGCGTGATAAGTACTGTATTGACTTAAACTAGCCAAGTGTCATTGACTGAAGACTGACACATTTCAACACTTGTGACTCTCATTAATGCATCTCTGAACAAGTTTGACAATCAACAGCCTAAGAAATTTACCTGTAACTGCAAATCCAGCATAATTTTTAGTCTGAGTTATCAATTTCTCTTCTACACACTAATAGCTAGTTAAACCTGTGGTACGTTAAATCAGTCTTTACATAAGGCTACGATTCCCTTCATGAAACTCAAGTTCTGAATATTCCTCTTTAAGAAGACTCACGTAAAGAGATTAAATACTGTAGCATCCACAAATTACAAAAGCTCCTGGAGATTTAATTATTAACTAGAGATTATTACTCCATTAAAGATGTTTCATGCACACATGCTACACTAGATGTTTGCATAGTTTTAAAGGTTGGCAGGAGGATCTAACAGAGTATTTCTTTAAAAAACAAACTCCTGATTCTTATCTGGTAGGCACATATTTGTTGTAGCTACCTTCTTATCCCAATAGAACAATATATTTTAATTAAAGCCATTGAGTCCCATAGCTTTGCCCCTTGTTAAGAACAAATGGCAGCAAAAAAACTCTGTAATAACATAGCACTTTAGAAAATCAAAAGAACTTTCAAAAGCAACATCTCTGAAAGCTTCTCATTCCTGAATTCTGGATTCCTTAGAAAACAGAGGAAGAATCCCCCAAGTTCCAGAGGTTTTGTGGTGTGTGTCTCGCAAAAAAGGGGTAAAAAAAAAAAAAAAGAAAAAAAAGAAAAAAAAAAGAACAGTAGGCCCATCAGTCACATACCACTGTTGGAGGCTCCCAGCCAGTGCTTTACTGATTGTATCCTCTTCTATTGCAAGCTTGTATCTCTGTTCTGGCTCTTCAACTCAAGTACTTGCTTGCTAATCCCATGGACATTTGGACACCGCTGGACAACAGAAGATCACCAGGCAGCTGTGCTTCTTCAAGTATCTACAAGTGTTGATACCATTTTTCATTTCTTCTGCAATTATACCTTTTCTCACACCAAGATGCTTACAAAAGTCCTCCTCAGAAAAAACCCCAACTAAATCCTAAACCTTTTAATCAACAACACAGCTGATAAGCACTAATAAAAAACTCTTTTCTCAAAGACATGAGTTCATTAATTCCATACTGTCTTTCCTTTTAAAAAGTCTAACTATTTTACATACTCTTCTCTCTTGTAGAGGGGTAGCTTTACACAAACTTGTGCTTGACATAAGGTATCAGTAAAAGCAAGGTACTCCCAGGTTCCTGCCTTGATGCTTGATTTCATCATATTAGAGCTCAAATGTCTAAGGTGAGGGGCTTTCAGTTGCAATAGATTTTAAAACTAGAGGGCAAGAGCTCCTGTCTCAAAGAACCTCCTGACCTTTACTATATAAATAACGTGATCCCATTAAATTATGTAATTAAAAACAGGTCAGAAATACTCTTAAAAACTGCTTCGAGTAAGGTTTCAATGAGGGGATTTCTGTCCTTAGTTCAAGGAGCAGAACTAAAAAAAAACCAAAACAAAAAACTTAGCACTTACTATAGCACACTTGAAAGATGAAAACTACTGATGTTGTTATTCACAGAAATGATCACTTTGAAGCCCTTTTTAAAGTGTTAAAATACTATACTAATAATAATCCTAATAACATATCCTGACTCCAAAACATGCTACTTCTCTCACCTTTCAGAAAGTAAGGTGACTGAGAAGAACCTGAGAAGTTACATACTTTAAACATGAAAAGAGAGAAGAGGTCATTTAGTTTTACTAAATCTTCACTATAGATTTCCAATAACCTTCAGTACAACAGATTTCAAAAATTACCCCAAAATACAAAGTTTCTTGAACACAAAACCAAAAAGTATCCTCAATTCTGCATTTTTCCACAAGAGGACACCAAAATAATGAGAAAAAATAGTTGTACAAAAAAATACAACTACCATGTACCATTCTTCTTCATTAGTTAAGTAGAATGTTTTTCACTTAAAAACTATTTTGCAGTGAAGTATACATTAATGTATAATTACTTTTCTACTAGTGTGCATTTTAGTAATTCTAGTGATTAGTATCTGGCTTTTAGTGTGCCTCAAGTAGCATGAAAAATAGATATATTTAAGCTTGTTATAGACAAAAATCAATAATTAAGTGACCCTACAGAAATAACCTTACATTGCATTTGAGAATGAACTACTAACCCTAAATTTACAGGGAAGCAAGCACATGCTTTACTTCACAGTATGACTTCAAAGAACAACTTCTGGGCACCAGGAAGAGGGCCTGCATGTTAGCAGGATCAGGCTGTGCTTACTCTTCCACTCCTTCTGCTGGTCTCCTAACCCCACAGCCAAGCACCAGCAACTCACATCCAAACGTGAGGAAAAAAAGTGAGCAAAACAACCTGAAACGGCAGCCTGTGTCCCCTGCAACCCTTAGCTCTGGCAAGGGCCCCTCACAGGCAGCAGAGTGGGGAAGCTGTGTGAGGGAAAGCAGGCCTTCGTGGTGTGCACTGCTTGCTGGCTCCTATGCCTCCCATCACCTCACGACAGAGTCCCAGTACCTGAGCACACCAATAACCTGGCTGGCGAGCCCTGCCTTTACGAGGGGGCTGAAGGCCCCCACGCCCACGGGAGACCCTTACAAGCTCTCTCCCACACCTGCAGGCCATGACCTCTGGTCACGCTACCCCCTCCCTTT
>NW_009624006.1:0-354 GCF_000690535.1 Cariama cristata | reverse complement strand
ACACAATTTTAATCATTTCCCACTCGTTCCCGCACCCGTTGCAAGCCCAGGGTCCCGCAGCGTGAAGGGGACGCTCCACACCGAGACGGACGGAGCGAGGAGAGCGGCGGCAGGGCCTTCTCCCGCGCCCAGTCTGCCCTGAGGCCGTGCCCGCCTCCTCACAGACGTCGTTTCCCACCGCTGCTCTCTGGGGCACGGTAACGTAAAGGGGGGCGGTGACAGCCGAACACCATTTGCGGGGCGCGGCAGCGAGCGGGAGAACGGGACGGCGCAACTCTGCCCTGGCCGCCTGCGGAGGTTACACGCTGCGTCTCGTACACCGCCCCTCGTACTTAGTCGACAACTGCGCACCTC
>NW_009624005.1:0-1142 GCF_000690535.1 Cariama cristata | reverse complement strand
TGGAGAGAGGGAGACAAAGAAAACAACAAGAGGGGGACGAAATAGAAATCTTTTTTTTTTAAATAAAGGGACAGGAAGCCGGATAGAGGCAGTCCTAGAAAAAGACATTAAAAAGCGAGAAACACAGGCAAGACTTAAAAATTAATTAAACGTCAGATGGATAGAGTGAGAAATAGAAAGGAAACAGGACAGAGGCAGGAGATTTTAATAAATCATCACAGCGTGCTATGTAGAGGGAGATTCCAAAGAAAATAAAGAGCAATGGCTTACATGAAACACAGGAAAGAAAAAAGTGGGAGAGGGGACTAGATGATCAATGGAGACACAGGAATTAAATTTTAAAAGCAATAGGGTACATGACAGGAAAGAATTAAAAACAAGGGAAAGGGACCTAGGTAAGAAAATTT
Organism: Cariama cristata; assembly: GCF_000690535.1. Classification (NCBI taxonomy): domain Eukaryota; kingdom Metazoa; phylum Chordata; class Aves; order Cariamiformes; family Cariamidae; genus Cariama; species Cariama cristata. The sequence goes on along the minus strand of NW_009624005.1, from coordinate 735 downwards.
CAAAGGCACCAGGGTAAGGAAAATGGAACACCAGTTAAATTGGGAGAGCAAACTGGATAAAAGATGGGAGAGAAAGAAAGATTCAAAAGTGACGGGTTACTGACAGACAGGAAAGAACTGAAAAACAAGGATAGGGAGCTTGTTAAAAGTAAGATATACAAGGAAATCTGAAAATTCAAAGAGGTTCAGGACAGTCAGCAGAGAACTAAAAATGGGACAGCAGGCTAGATTACCAGTACGTATAGAAACTCCGTTTTAAAAGCCAAGGGATTAAGAGAGGGAAAAATTAAACAACAGAGACATACAAAGAAAACTTACAAAGCGAAGCACAGGCTGCAGGACAGACAGGAAAGAATGAACTTCCACATACCCGTTATGTAAAAGATGAAGACTATAAATTGCATCTCTAGTAGGGATGGAAATCAAAGAAAGGAGACGTTTTCTACAATAACTTTTGTTGACAGCGAGGCACATTCCAGTTTTCAGTTCAAAAATCAAATTAGATCTGTCAGCCCACAGTCAAGGTCTCAAAACTTTGACAGATTTTTTTCTTTTATTTTCTAAAACAGGAATTAACTGCAGACGCCCAGCTGCTCTCCGTATCTCGTTCACACCGCTCCCACTTCAGCAAAAGACTTCAGGACTGGCTCCAAGTTCAGCACAAGGACCGGGGCTGCATTAAACAGCCTCTGTTCAACACCCCCCGGCCGCCCCCCACACGGAGCAGGTTACCTC
>NW_009624004.1:0-452 GCF_000690535.1 Cariama cristata | reverse complement strand
TGGCTTGGGCAGAGCATGCTGCCTGAGCCATCCAGCATCCCTTCCCGTGCTTGGAGCTGGGAACCAGTACTGGTACCTCAGCCACCAATAACAGTTATGGCTTTCGGACCAGGTTTTCTACTTAGAGCATCTCGCAGCTCCTCGTTCCTCGTTTTTTCTGCCCGGGCTGGTGTTTCCTCAGTGGAGGAAGAGCAAGGTGGATGATGACATCATCTTCAAGCAGTATGTCATGAACACAGGAGTGGGACGGATCCCGAATGAAGGGGTTAACAACGCAAGCAGCACTGCCGACCTGCTTACCCTGATGGGAGGCCGCCCGTGGGAAGGATGAACAGAAGAACAAAGAACATACCTGATAAGGAAGAGAAAGAAAAAAACCAAGGACAAATAGGAGAAACTGTGTTTTGAGAACAGGACGAACTCTCTGGCCGATCACGTGCTGGGACTTTGCA
>NW_009624003.1:38795-44956 GCF_000690535.1 Cariama cristata | reverse complement strand
TGGGCATGGTGGCATCGTGTATACGGTTGTACTTGATGATACTTGAGGACGCGTCCAACCATAGTGATTCTAAGATTCTGTGATTCTATGACTGTCTTGTCTAACACTCTCATGAACAGACTGATAAAATACTGGCCCCAGAAGTGGACAGTGAGATGGACTGAAAGCTGATTGAACTGCCAGGCTCAAAGGATTGTGATTAGAGGCAGTGTATCTCCTGCTGGAGGCCAGTCAGTAGCGATGTAGTCCAGGGATTGATACTGGAGCCAATAGTGTTTAATATGCTCATTAATCATCCTGATTATCGAACAGTGTGCACCCTCAGCAAGTCTACAGATGATATAAAGCTGTGAAGAGTCATTGACACACTTTATGGTTGTGCTGGCACTGAGAGGGACCTCGACAGATTGGAGATACTAGCAGACAAGTATCTGATAAAGTTCATTGAAGTGACATACATGAACATTTTGGAGCAAATCCAACAAAGGATCATGAAGATAACTAAGGACTTCGAGTAACTGACGTAGATGGAGAGGCAGAGAGAGCTGGGATGTTCAGAATGGAGATGAGAGGGCTCAGGGGCACCTTATCAGTGTGTATAAATGGGTGGTGTGGGGAAGTAAAGATGAAGACAGACTCTTCTCAGTGGTGGCTAGAAATAAGACGAGGGGTAGTAGGTGTGAAATGAAATACAAGAAATTCTTTTCAAAAGTAAGAAAAAGCTTTTTTACTGTGATGGTAGTTGAACACTGAACAGATTAACCTGAGAGTTCACAGAGTCTCCATCTTTGGAGATACTCAAAATCTCACTGGACAGACCCTGAGCTCTCTGCTGTAGCTGATTGTGTTTGAGCAGGGGATTTGGACAAGATGATCTCAATAGATCTCTTCCGGTCTTCAAAATTCTGCGATTCTGTGTGAATTTGTGAAATATACACAGGCTTCTTCCTGTGTTCCAGAAAAAACAAAACCTGACATCAAACGTATGTTTAAACTCATTATTAGCAAGAAAATGTGAGGAATGAAGAATGAAAACTATTTTTGGACTGGGTTCCATTATAAAACTTTCGTTCTGTCATTCATGATATACGTAAATCCTACTGGTGGATTTGTCTTAAGAAATTCTGAAACATAATTGATTTTTTCATTTTTTTTTCTGAATAAATGTGCAAACTGTTAGTGTAAATAACTATCTGGGTGGTTAAACATTTTATTTGGTTATCAATTGTAGAAATGCCACATGTTTATTCTCAAAGATATACCTGACAATATTGACAAGCGGTTCAAGAACTTTCTCAACCTTCAAAAACTAAATGAAGACTTTTTGAAACACCTTTTCAAATAGAGAATAACATTCATATCATCAGGTGTGAAAATTTCTCTGAAAATTTCTTGAAAAATTGAGAGTTCCAGTTTCTTTAAATTCCACACTGAGCATATTAAAGAAATAAATACTAAACTAGTACTAAAATACTCTGACTCACCTACATCAAAATAATTATATAAAGAATATTTTCAGGCTGCAAAGTCAAATAATTAAAATAAATTGAGGCAAGTCTATTATTTCCTAATGCAAAAATGCTGGTGCAACTTTGATTCTGCCTTTATACATCAAGACTGTACTCCAAATGATTCAGAAGTCCCTTAGGAAAGGAAGATTATGCAATGATGTAACTAATGACAGTTTCATAGTGTATATGTGCAAAAGAAAAGAAAAGAAAAAATTAGTCTGGGAGGAAAAAGTGAGGTTACATAGCAAACCTAGCTTTGACTTGTTTGACTTTTTTATATTTAATAACATGCATTTTTATGCTTGTAAGAAGTTATATTTACTATGTATACATACAATGAATAGGGGTTTTTGTAAGTGACAATCCTTTCTTACATGTATCGTCAGTTTGACTCCAAACCTTCAGCAACAAAGCACAGCCTCCTACAACTTTTAATATTCAATAACTTTATATAATTAGGAACATACAGATAGACTTACATGAAGTGTATTTATTTTGTCCTCTAGGTAGAATATTACTGTAAAAATACATAACTGTTCAACTGGTAGTAATTTTTCAAAGTAAGCCATCCATACTGTGTTAATTGTTCCAAATAACAGGTAGAAAACCATGAAGTATAGTTTGCTGTAACTCAGTACTTATTAAATGTGTCTATGTTTGATAAGATTTACATTGATCTCCACATACGAGGAAAATAGATTCTAATTTATTCTAACTATAATTCAGGGTTTATGCTGGACAATAATTTCCAATACACACTGTAAAATTTAATTTTAGTTGTGTTTAAAGTTTACAAAAAGAAGTAGTCAGGAGATAGCATTGTAAATTATACTGGCTTGTCAGTTAATTTCATACAACTGGATTTTCTTAGTTAAAGTGGTTTCAGTGATGATCACTGACTGACAAAAGAAGCAACATGCATCAAGAGAAATATTTCCTGTCCCTTTTTAAAGAGAGAAGAAACTGCTTAATTCTAAAAAAACTTAATTCTGTGATTCAGAATCTTGAATACTTAGATAATTGGAAGATGTACAATCAGGATGTAAATATAAGATAGAATGAAAGCTGCTTTGTTATAAAAATAGATTTACCTGTGATTTATGTTATGTTTATACGCTAATATAAAATTATTCTCTTGACCTATTCGGAACAAGACAGTGAGACATTTTCTAATAACTTCAGTATCTTTAGGGTAAGTGTTACAATGTCTGTTGAAATTTGCAAGAAAACAAGAATGCCATAATGCATCTTTTTTTCATGGAAGATCCACAAAGAAATACAAACACAAAGAGTAAATGAAAAGAAAGTATCTATACTGACCACTTAAAAAGGAAAAAAGTGTGCAGTGGCCATTGGTAATGCAATGCCTTGAGTTACAAAGCTGTATAGCGTAGTTAACTTTTCAAACATATGCCCAAGTTTGGCCATGTTGATCTCCAATGGACTGTGGTAAACTCAGCAATGCTAATCTCCTCTGTGTTAAACTATATTAATGCTAGGTTCTTCTCCTTGCCAAAAGCATTGATTTACAGGAAGTAGCAGAGGGAAAATCCGCCGCCGTGTTCCAGAGAGAAAGGGAGATACCGATCCTTCAATGAGTCATTTCTCAAGGAATACTTCTGAGGATCCTCTTGATTCAGCAGCTGGATCTATATTGAGATTTGTTATAATCTTTAAACAATTGCACCACTAGTCCAAGGAACAATAACAGGAACCTGACAGCTGATCTGCAGCAGCACTAATTCGTCCCTGAGAAGTACAACAGCATCAGTTGTGCTATAAAACTGGAGCATTTCACTCAGACTCTTTTACCGATCATTAAGGCCAGTGCCCTAGTTAAAAGATGAACCCGCTTTCCTAAGTTGTGCTGTAACAACTGCAATAAAGGGAGGCAATATGAAGATTTTAGTTGTGAATAACTAGCTAAGACTCTGCATTTCACAAGGACTCTAATCATGCAATTTCTATTGCATGAGGACGTCAGCATTTTACTATTCTTCATTCTCACAAGGCTCTGTTACAGAGTTGTCCCTGCATGTACCAGAGACTTTTGTATCCTAAAAAAGATCTAATTCATATCCTATGCCTTTTCTTCATTTTGCTGTAGCATTCAAGACCATTTCAAAAAAACAAGACAAACTAAAGAAAAAGGTAATTACATTGTTGCAGAATCCCTGATAGAAACTAGATGAAGTCCTGACATTCAAAACCCAGAATAATTTTCAGAGCTGAAATGTTAAACCTGTCTTGATATATAGTGGTGTGAAATGTTATGAACAGCTGAAAACAGGTTTTGTTCAAGAATTTACTAGGATATTTAGCAGCTTTAAGGGACTGAAACTTTTGCTACCTTGCTAAATTTATTGTTTCTACACATGTAATATTCCTGTTCCAGTTCTGGCCTTAATTACAGAAGGTATTTGTCTTCAGTGGGACATTCCACTTTAAAATTGATACATTAACTGCTCTGGATAAAGCTAGAGTGATAAACAGTAATTCCTGTAGAGTGACCAAAATAATGAAAAACAATTTAACTAGTACTTATTTTTATATACTACTTCCACTTTTACTTCTATTTATTTTTATCTTCTGTTTTCTAACTGAATTCTGACTGAATCTGCTTGGTTGATATTATTTATCTATCCTTTCACCAGGGACAGTTTAGGTTAAAAAGAACTATATTTATACTATTCTCCTGTTGTATGACTCTTCATGTACATCTAGGATCTGGTGATGCAATTGAAGGGAATAGGTTTCAAAGCATATGCAGATCTACCATGTGAAGGAGCAAATTATTGCACTGAAAGAGGAACTGGTGTAGTCACTGTGTAGCCTTGTATATGAAGAAGCAAGAGAAAACACCCTAAATCTAAATAAACATCATAATCATTAAATGTTAACTAATGGAAGTTGGTTTGACTTATAATTCATTTTCCATTTTAGTGCACAGTTCTTAATGATTAGCATGTTTATTGTGTTAATATGGCCATGCTCATGGCCAAGAAGGATACAGAATATAATTTTGCAATACTTTTCCATAAAACATAAAACATATCAAACACTGTCTTTTCCTCAAAAAAACCCACAGTTCTTAAAAAGAAGGAGCACAGTGAAATAGCATAGTGTAATATAGTCTGCAACAATAGCAGATTTGCAGGACAAATGAACTGATTGAGCATAAGAGTCAAGAATCAAGAATGCCAATGGTTTCCTAAGACTTGGTGGATTTACTGATAAACTGCAACTCAATCTTGTATCCGTACAGAAATTGCAATGGAGTCTTTAACTTTTTCTAGTATATATAAAATGTCACTTTCACCACCATCCTTTGCTTTGCAAAACCAGCTACCAGATGACAATAGAATAAAATTTAGTTTCCAAGTCAAACCCCTTCTCATGAGGGAGTACCTTGCAATATATTCATAAGAATGAAGCCTGAATTTTGAAGGTACAGAGCAAAAATCAACTGAACAAACAGAAACAAAGAAAGCAAATGTTACCATTAGTAATTAAAATTTAGTGGGTACTTAATGTATCCAGGACCTACATGTAATGCTGTATAGTAAATGTTGTGGTCTCATGTTCGATTAAATGCATGGAAGCTCTTCTGTTACTTTACTTACAACCAAATGACTACCCTGAAGCACTGTGTAGTTGCACAGTCAGGTGCAACAATCATTTACCCATTTACTTGGAGAGTTTTTGTGTATTGGTTTAGGAAAATCGCACTTGAACAGTTTTAATTTTTTTATGTTCCATGAAATAAAAAGAGTTATTTTACACAGATATATTAAGTTTACCAGCAATGAAAATAACAGTATGAAATAGTATCACACAAGAGACTCTGGTCCACTCTTAAGAGCCCCAGCACTCCCTTACATGAGGGACAATCCCACTGCTTTACTTTATCTATTCACCTTGTGAAGTTGTGTGGTAGGGTCTGGTCCCAAGTGATTAAGAATTGCCAATTTGTCATTTGTAAATTTGACCCTGTTGCTTTAATGAAAAGAAGGTTAATATCATATAGGCTTCTCTACTGTTTTAAACACATGTGACCTAATATAGTTTAGTGAGAAGATAATGTAATTTCTGTGAGCTTCAGTTTTTAGTCATCTACGTTCTTTTCATCTAGATTCTGATGTACCAATCAGGAATGTTAAGATGCTTGACAGAAATAATCTTGAACACCACTGGAAACATAGTTTGAAAGGACTGCAAAAACAGAGAACAAAATCCCGTAAACAAGGAGTAAAGGAAAGAACGAAATAGATTCTTTGGCAGTTCTTTGTTTTCAAAGGGCCATGAAGACTTACAGTGTAAGGTGCATCAAAGTTAAGGTCTTCAAGAGTGTACTCCACCGGTCAAATCATAACTGGGCTATATTGATCCCATACAGAGAATCAGCTAGTGATCTTGAAGAATTCATTGGTCATGTCAATGTTTTATATAACCCTGCAGAGTACCATTTCATTGTGTGAAGAACAGGACAGCTAGTGTCAAGGATACCTCCTTTCCCACACAGCAGAAAAATGTTTTTGTCATGAGCTATGGGTGCATGAACACAAGGACGTTTGACAAAAATCTCTTGATTCCACCTACAAAAAATCAGAATAAATCAAGTCCGTCCTGCTGCTCCCCCCCCCCCCCCCC
>NW_009624003.1:13028-38764 GCF_000690535.1 Cariama cristata | reverse complement strand
CCCTCCCCCCCCGTAGCATTTGACCACTGCAAAGAATCACTTGTATGTCATCCCATTTTTCTAAGGATCTGTTGCTTTTTTTTCTTTCCACATACCTTGGACTGATTTGGTCTTTCTAGGAGCTAGAATTTCCTATCTCATGAAGAAAGAATCACTGACTTAGTTATTTGTCAATGACAAAGTGAATTAAGATTGGAGAAACCTGCAGGATGACCTTGCTTTCCTTTGACCCAGCCTCCCACTGACTGCAAAATTTATTTGGAAAAACTATATGATTTGGTTTCCTGACAAGGAAAGAACATGCAAAACATTGAGGCTTTTGGAATTGATGGGTACTTGTAACATTCTTGGGTCATTAGTTAAACATGACATCTAAGAAACACAGACACTTTGATACTTTGTTTAGATCTAAGTAGTTCCAGCAAGTAAAAACTATGAATTCGTGTTGCATCAGATTTCCAGGGAGAAATTTCTGAAGGGTTCAGAATTATGAGATGAATGTATGAATAGCTTAGGAAGTCCTGAGATTGTTGATTACTAAAAGCTTATGATGGGAGAAATATCACACTATATACTCTAACTCTCTATATTCCTTCCTATGGCATAAGTGACTGTCAGAGACAGAATGCTTGGCTAGGCAGATTTTTGGTATGAAGCAAAATGGAAGATCTTATATTACTGTCTTCCTTTCGCTCACAGATCAAGCTATCGTATCTTGGTACCAGAATAGATATGAAGCACTGTTATAATTTACTTTACATTGCTCAATTTGAATGAAGCAGTGTACCCAGCTAGTGGTCACTGATGTGGAATCAAATCCAAAGCTGAACTAAATCGTAAGACCAAGTGCTTTTCTGTGTGCACCCTTTACAAACCACAGTCAGCCATATTTTTGGCTTTATTCCTAATGCAGCTGCTACGAACTGTTTGCAAGTGATCAGGGTTCTGGTGAAAAAAAAACAAACCTTGAGGCCAATTCAAGAGAAAAATATCCAGTTTTATTCTGCATTTGCATAAATATTGACAGAATATTCCTGAAAAGGTGTGTTCAATGTATGTAGCTTTCTTTTCTAAAGGCCTCTTTTAAGTGTAAAACACAGCAATAAAATAATAGCTAATTAAAACCAAAAGTAAACAGTCACACACAAATACTATTCTCAACTACTCCTTTGCTGTTGTGGACCAAATTCTATTGTCAGCTACACTAATACAAGCCTGAATAAAATTGTCAGTTTTAGTATACTTACTGTGGTTATTTACCCGTAGAATACCGCACACACATACCACACAGAATTGACCTCTTTATTTATTGTAATGCAGTAAGATCTATTTTTTTTGCCTCTTATCAATATGAACATTAATTCAGGTTAAGACTTTTTCTTGCAGAACCCAAAGATAACATGTTATCTGCAAAGATAAGAAAAAGAAGATAAAAATTCATTATATTTTTTTATGTGACGATCATCTAAGAGGAGGAAAAACAGTTTTATAGGTGGTTGTTTTATTCCTTGAAAATTCAAAACTGAAGTGGCCTTCAGTTACTACAAATCAGAGTAAGTAGGAAGAGTAGAAAGATCAGGTGACACTTTTATATGGAAAAGGTCAAAAAGTTAATCTGTCAAGGCCTTTTTGAAATCTGTAATATCTGACAGTCCTCAAAGATTCCAAAAAGGCAGAGAGCAGGGTTGGTATTATTAGAAGTGTGCCACTCAAAATATGGCAGAATAGAAAAACTGTATATAAACAGAATTATGCATATATGCTGCAATTTTTTATGTATTATGCAATAGTACGTATTGCATAACTTTTTAATGTAATTTTCAGTGACAGTCTTATCTTAAAGTCAGGATGAAGTTAGGGGAACAATGCTGTACATTTAAATAAATTCATTACTTTTTTATTTGACTACAGACATCTTTTCAATGGACTCAGTAGGAAACTATTGTAGGTACTAAGTTGTCCTCTGTGCCTTACTACAAAAACAAAAGGAGTAGTAAGTGTATTGAGTACACCTGTTTATAACTAAATGAAAAATTTAAATAAACATAATTAGTAAAATATGTGTGGGTATGTATGAGTTATCCTGAGAAAACCTTGAGTGACAAAATTTACAATACCAAACTAAAGAAAATGTATTTTCTCAGCCTGCTTCTCTTTCCTTACTGCTTTATAATTAAGCAGTCAGAATCTCCCTGTATCATCAGGAGCTATTAGCCTTCAGCCTGGGAGAACTTGGTGATACCTTGCATTCTTTGAAGATTATTTTCTAACAACCTAACATCGAGGGAGGCAGAGATGTAAATGCATTATATCTGATGAAATTCATATGGTCTGTTGGTATATCAGAAGAGATATATAGAAGGATATCTGTGGAAAGATATCCTCATCGAGAAATGTTTAACTCCACATTGGGACTGATTGGCCTGACATATCATTGAAAGCAGAAGTAGAAAATGTTGTTAAATTAATGTGAATGCAGATTGAGGAACAGGATTTTATATCCTTTTCCTGATTGTGACAAAGATTCTAGGTTTTCACAGGTCCCATATATAGCACTTAAAATTAGTGCTGTTTCCAGAAGTTTAGAAGATGAAATTAAATTTTCTTTGAAAAAAAAATATAGTTAAAAGTCACATAAACTGTATTCAGCCTGATGTTTTTTAATCTATTTCATTAAAAAGGTTCTCAGTTTTGTAATAAAAACTAAATACTGAAACTAGTAAAATGTTGTACTAGTACTAGTACAACTAATATTGAAATATTGGCACATGCCAAAATCCACAAACTTCAGTTGCTAACACTTGTGCAATTAGTAGTCAACATTCCAAAGCATAATTATTTACTCCCAGACAACTTAAAAATGGGGAAAAAGTAGACAATGTCTTCTTTTTTCTGTTGCAACCAAGTTTATGATGATTCATGTGACATGAAATGAAAGATAATTCTTAGTAGCTGCTGAGATATTGTAGCATGCTAAAACATCTCACTCACTATTCCATAAGAGAACCTCCCATGATGAGTTACTTCTATCTTGTACATTAGCAAGCAGGCATCTCATCCTTCAGAGTCTTTTGTGTTTTTTAACAAGAAGAAAAATTGCCATGGGGATACTAAGTTTCAGAGTTAATATTGTTGCTGTGGTTTAGTGACAGTATAGTTTGTAAAGTATCAAAACACAGAAAAACCAAGAACAAACAATACCTCTCAATTCTTGATTGTTTTCTTGACAGAAACAGATTTACAAAAACATTGTACCTACAGAGTAGTCTTGTTCAATGATTACAGAAACACAACTAATTCTGATCCTTCCTATAATTTTGTAGGCTATACGGTTGTGGATTTTCTTTCATTAATGTGTAGGAATAAAAATAATGCACAATAGCATTATTTTTATTAGCATTTTTTGGTTAGGCTATGCATGCAAAGCAGCATTTTTTATTGATTCAGTGTCGTCAAAGTTTAATCCTAACTGGTTTATGCCTTTGTAATGTATGTACTAATTGACAACACAGAGCCAGAGATCGGCAGAAAGAATTGTAAATTAATTAAAAAGACTCCATGGGAATATTCACTTAATGGTGGTAAAATTAATTTTCAGCTATATTCAATATTATCTTAATAATTACAAAGTAATAATTTTGAAGAGGAAGTTGCTCTTATATTATGGTCTGTTAAACTGATAGTACATTAAGAATCTGTCTTGTAAGTGGCTTATTTTATGGTGCAGTGAACCGATAACTCTAGCAGGCTGAAAGCTGACCTGGAATTAATCATGTTGGAACAACTGCAGGGTTACAAATCTGACATTAATAATTAAAATAAAGTATTTTCTTTACTTGCACATTTGCTACCATTTGCAAGAGGTCCTACCTCCTTTTCACTTCTGAATGGTTAAATAATGTTTTGCTAGGTCTCCTACAGTCTACCTTAAAAGACAATTCTGTGCTTCATTTGAAAAGAAAGGGAAAAAAAAGTAAAGCTGAAATTTCAATATATCCTAAACAATCCTGTAAAGAAAGGCATATTTCATTGTCTTGATGCAGGATGTGTAAGTGTTGACTCTTACTCCTACCTAAAGTTTCGTTTAGCTCATGCATCTGCACAGGATGTACCAGAACTTGGCACTTGTTTGTGACTTTGCCAAATCGTGGTGGAGTTTGTACTCTAGTGGAAATTTATTCCTAAACTGTGGAAATAAAGCAATTGCTTCTAATATGACATTTGTGAAAAAGTAATCCACACTACGGAAATGTGTTTTGAAAGTCTATGAGGACTTTTTGCAAACATGTTTGGTTTTTGAACTTTGCTCAAGGATCCTTGTTGAAGATGAAGTGGTTATCAGAGTCTTCTCTCCTTCCCTACTGCCCCCAGTTCTTCTTACAGTGCTTGCTTGTCTGAAATACTTGCAACACTTGAAAGAGTTTGGTAGCTGAGGTGACCTTCTCCAGTCCAGCAATCCTACATTTGCTAAGTTTGTTTCTTTGATCCATGATACAAGAATGAGTGAAGTTATGCTATCCCTCCCACCTTTAACAGAACTACCACAATTTCCCAACCTCATCTGTTACATTCATTAAAAAAAAGGCGTTTATCTTTAAAATTTGGGAATATTTTTCATCACTCTCTATAAATTCTACCAGTCCATCTCTACATGTTAGTCTTAGCAACAATTATGTGTCCAAGGATGTTACTATGGAGATGCAAAATATTCTTGGCTGCATGTGCAAGCTAATAATGCAGACTCTCTAGGGTAAAAAATTTTCAAATCCTTGCCTCACAGTAGCATAATCAATGACATCAAGACATTTCAGGGCAAATCAACACAAATGCTTGACACATGAAAAGAAAGCTATATGCTACTGAGGTGCGAGATTTTTGACAAATGATGCTCCAGTTTTGTAGTCTATATTACCACGACAGGCTCAGAGGCACTGTTTAGTTTTATGGTTTCAAGAATAGAATTAAACACTCCAAATAAAAGAAATAAACCAGGAAAGATTAAGGACGTGAATATTTAGGTACTCCAGTTCTGTCAAAAGGTCTTATTATGGAGTTCATTACATCCATATAGAAATGCAGAAAAGACAAGCCAATTGGTCAATGTACACAGATCTTTGTATTGTTGTAATAGGAATTGGCACCACCATCCATTCTTCAAAGAAGGAGATCTAAACCCAGTACTATTTGGTCTGATATAAAATATTGAAGTACTACTACTCAGTGCTCTAGATTTGTTTCTAGATTTTGTGGCACCAACAGTCCCTTTTACAAAACATGTCTAATACTCATAAGCCACGATTCTCAAAAACATGCGAGGATATGTTAAACTAGCCTATGCTGTTATTTTCCAAAGGTGTTTTAATTTAACTATCAAACTCAGAGACAAATGGAAAGTTCATACCATCGAAAAAGGTTAGATCATTGGACACTTAACTATGTCCTCTTTGGAAAAATGTTTTGTCACAAAACTGTTAATATTTTGTCTTAATGAACATGGGATTGAATTTATCATTACCTATACTTTTCTGCTGGACGTCATCGAATCGAACTGTGCACACTTTAAAAATTATTTTTTCTTTCTGTCATCTCCAGATTGAATCCATAGATTTGTTCCAGACAATTTTGGTTTTCCTTTATTATGTGTGTTGATTTAGATACCTCTAGAATAGTTAGTTCAACTATCTGTAAAGTTTGCTCTGACTGGCGGAATTCAGAGGTAATGATTAAACACTAAACTCCTCAGTTTCTACCACAATATCTTGTGCACCCTATTTAGTGTTTAGAGAGAATGAGACTGTGTGATTGTGAGAGCCATGAAATCAGGCAGCAGGATATTTTGATATATGACCTGGTAACACTGAATCTTGAATTGGTCTCATAGATTAAAAAAACTGTAAAGTAGACATATAAATAAATATAAATAAAATATAAAGTATATATTGGATTTTGTGTTCACAATGAACAGCTAAATATTGTTTTGCAATGCAGAAAAATGGTAAAAACCACAAACGTTCAGGTCGAATGATCAATTTATATGTACAAATCTATGCAACTCTACCATCTTTCCACCTTTTCCACTCAAAACCTTAGAGTCTGCTAGACTAGTACTAAAAGCAGCACCAGACAAGCACAGAGGGCGTAATCCTTACTCTGACTGCAGCACAAAAGAGGAAGGAAGATTTACCAGATGTCCTGAAGAGCAGGGGAGGATAAAGCAAAGCTTTTCTGCTTATCCTGGATTCACAGTATCCGCAGCAGGGCTGTTTTTCACACTCTCCATAAAAGAAGTATCCTCAAATGAGGGGTGGCTGTTGGGTCTACATTTGGACAGTCTGCTTTTTCAGGCTGTGTGTTGAATCTACCCAGAAACAGCTGTGTAAGCCCTCCCATACTGCTTGTGTAGTGGGCAGAAAATCCATTGGGTTCAATAGTGGAAGGTGTTGTATACAAATTTATCTTACAATGACAGTTAAAAAAAAAAAAGAAAAGAAAAAGGCTTGTGATATCAAACTAAAAGGTTATTTATTTCAGATGAGGAGGATTCAGTATAAAACCAGAGAAAGCCAGAGATGCTTTTTTAAGGTAAGTATTCTAGAAACATCAATCAAAAGGAAAAAAAATATCAACCAAGTTGCTTCTAAATTGTCCTGCACTTGACATGATGAGTGAGAGAGTGCTTACACTGAAACCTGAGAACCTTAATAAATTGCTTATTCTATATACCCTATAATATTTGACTTTCTTAGTCTACAAAGCTAATGTTTAGTATAGAAGATAACACTGCAAACATAGGTGTGCAGACACAATTCACAGCTCAAAGATGAGAAAAGAAAGTTGACTTATTTCACTTTGATAAATTAACAAGAACTATTAGTGCTTTAGTTTCAGTCTGGTGTTAGTCGCTGAAACTAAAAGAACTCTTAAAATTCTAAAAGGACTTTGACAGACAGCCTGCATAGTGATCCGTAAGGTACGGATTGTCACACATAGTCAATGAGCCTGCTCTCTACATTTCAGAGATATTTGCTTCTCAGTCAATGCAGGCCAAATACAAAGATCAGATTGTTTGGTTAATTTCTTTGAAGAATCCTTTTCACAATGCCCCACTAGTTTCATGTGCTTTGCCATTCGAACTCTACACTTTCATGCTAGGTGAATGCTTCTGGTGCACTCTCTTCTTCCACTGCAGCGCTTTTATCAACAAAACTGACAGACAACTCAAAAACTGTAAGGTAGAATCCTAGCTGCCTCACTATCAGCGGCATATTTCACAAGGAGAGAGAAAGGAAGGGGCCATGGACAAGGAGTCCTATTTATAGACCTACCAAAGCATCTGATTTTGCAAAGGGAAAATATGAACTTCGGAAGATGTCTGCTTGGTGCAGCAGGCTTTGTGAATGATTAACTCTACAGCCGGAAGCAGACTAATGCAGTCAGCAGAAGGATTGGTTCTGCTGAGGAGTTGGAAAGATTAGTTTAGGCAGATTTCTGCATTGGTATTATGGCATCTTCTGGGATCTAAGCTAGTATGTGGGTGTAGAAAACGCAAGAGCTTTTTCTCAGCTAAGCACTATATAACTTTGTGTAAACATACTTATTTTCCTTTCTGCAGAAAACAGGTAGCTGGATACCTCTTTTCTAAGATATTCTTAGATCATGGTGTGAAAAGCTATAGAAATCTCTTTTTTGTCGTTACCTATGATAACAGATATAGCTATATTGATAGTAAGTACAGCTAATTATAATAGCTATGTAACCATATAGCAGCTATAATTGATCCACAAATGCTCCAACATCAGAGATTTTGTACAAACATCTGCAAATTTTTGAATGGGTGAGGGAATGTGGAGCATGTCACTAGTTACCAACTTAGTTGTGCTTAATCTGATACTAACCAGAAGTTGCTGATGTTACCATATGGTAAATACAATTTATGCAGAGCAAATCACTACTCGCAATTCATTTCCATATCTAGGAGAAAAAAAATTAATACATACTTATCTTTCTATGTATTTACCCCTGCTGGCTAGGGACTCACATCTCTGGCCCCTGAACTCAGTCCTGAATGTATTTCTCTGGTTTGTTTCTGGATAATCAATTAGACCATTTATCATATTGTCTATATAAAACAGTGTAGCAGTGCCCAAACTACAGCCTGTAAGATATGGGGTCCAAAATCTGAAGATCTAGCTGACCAAAAATAAGCTTACCACTTTATACCATGGTGTTCTTAATATAGTTTGTCCACAAACTTATCAAGTAGTTCTGATATATAGAAATATTCACAAAGTTCTAGAAAATTTATGCATCCCTGAAGCCATTCAGAGTTACAAAACTGTGGGTTTTCCAAGTTTGTATCTTCTGTTGCTCAAGTAGAAAAACATAAGGTAACATTTTTATCTTAAACAGCATGGTAGGCTAGCAATGACAGTCTCAAACAGCTTCATGGACATAATTTTGGTATGTGAGAATTGAAATGAAGTAAAAAATGGAAGAATAAGGACTTAGCTGAAAGTTTGGATTGGTATGTATAGAACAGTCACTGAATGTTAAATCAGTGGCACCTACAGCGAAGGGAGAAGGAGTTTGTATGGGGTAGTACCTACTAAAAGTGATTTTTTTTTTTCCGCTGTGTTCCAGTGTGGTTACAAAAAGGAGAAGACTGAAGGTCTAAAGATCAGACCTCAGGAAAATTTTAAAAGTCTTCTTGTCATCCTTGCACAGCCTTCCTCTTACAACTAAAAGTAGTAAATAGGCAAAACCAGGGGCTATAAATCTGGTCTGTCAGGGCAGTTCTCTAGTAACTCCAAGCAGTTTTCGTAAACTACCAGATTTTCAATCAAGAATTCACAAATTATGAAGAAGAGAATTTCATTGGACCTGTTTAATTTCTAAATCCACTCTTTCTAGTCTTTTATTCTGCAATTGCATTCTCAGGGCACATGAATTTTCTGGAATATCACTGTCAAGGTTACTGTGGGGACATATTAGAAGGAACATTAGAAGAAAGAAAGGAAAGCAAGAAACTCTTCATAAAATCTCCCTAGAATGATTGGGTGGTTTTTTTTGGTTTGCTGTTGGTTTGGTTTTATTTTTTAAGCTGGACACATGGCATTTTCTGGTGCATACTTATGACAAAAGGGGAAAAAAAAACCATTGAGACAGATTCTCAGTCAAATGACTCTGATAAAGACAAGCCCTGTCTGCCATGGCACTTACAATCTAAAAGACTTGCCAAATTGACTTGAATAACAAATTTGGAGTTGTATTTGCCTATGGATTGGCTAAAAATAACAGGATTTTCATATGGAATCAATAATTTTGCCATGCATGTTCTCTGTTTTTAGCATATGCCCTTTATGGGGGAGCAAGCAATCCAGAAAACATCCAGTACAACATGTTGCAGCAGCAGCAGGATATTTTGGTATTGTTGTTGGTATGAAAACTAAAGTAAAAAGAGAGGCATTTCTATGTGGAATATGAGATATTACAGCCAATACTCGTACTTTAAAATCTCCTCTAGTAGATATTTCAGCGATATCTATCTGATAAATCACTTTTAATCTTTTTTTACACAATTTACTGGAGCCTTGAAGACTAACCTAATCTTCCCTTACAATAGTTGTCTGAGTAACAAACAACAGTTTTGTGCTTCTTGGCAACAGATCCTTTCACACTAGTGTGAAAAGCTCTACAAGAATAAGCTAGTTAATATCACATGTTATTATTTTCTAGATGAAGTTTTCTGAGAAAAGAAGTCTTTTTTTTTTTTTTTTTTTTTTCTATCAAGGAGTACAAACAGCAAGTTTTGAAAATTCTGTAGGCAAATCCACAATATTGCTACTTTCCTTTCCTTTCAGGTACCTAAAGATCCTAAATATCTACGTTCTGCTCTTAAAATTACCCAAGCATCTGCATGTCAGCTTGAGGGCTTTCTCAGGGGCATGTGCTTGTTGGTATCACAGTTAAGTACCCAAGACCAAATAATCGTGATAAAGTGTTCAGTGTTTTGTGTGTTTTTCTTCAGTTCATTAGTGCAGTATACTCTTTAGGTCATATCACCCTTCCACAAACCTAGAGTGTTGTCCCCCTATTTTTCCAATAGCACCATGGTTAAAATAGCTACTTAATATGAAAAAAGACCAAAGGTCAAAGCAGACTCTCTGTCTGCTGAAGAACATTGAGTCTACTTCTCCCACCTTTTAAGAGACTGTGTCTCTCAACTGTTCCTTTCAGAAATGTCCTGTTTTGTATGAAACACCTATGCACTTAGGGGCTGCTGCAGGGATATAGTGGCATTATTTAAATGATGGTCTATCTCTGAGCCTTATGGTTACTCTGAAGTCATCTGTTTCTTTGGCTTGACTAATTCACTATTCATGTCGATTACTCTGTATTATTCCTTAAAACTCATGAAACTAGAAAAGCCTAAGAACCTTAAGTAATGGAGGAGGAAGCTACAGACGAAAATTTTAGTCTCTCTCCTAGAATGGTATATGATAAACAGAGTTTAGGCAAGTCACCTAGCACCTCAGATCCTTGTGTGTGGGAAGGTGTTAAAAAATTAGATGATACAACATAGAATAATAGAATACTAAGTTTAGCATATCCCATTGAACTGATTTCCTACTTATTCTGAATACAAATCTCGAGAAGCATGAAGACCCAATATCAATTAGGCAATAAATGAAACCAAAGAAATGTACCTGAATTGGAAGATTTTTTTCAAATGGTTGTATGTTTGATATATGATGAATACACAAATATATCCTGAATTAAATCCTGTTCCAACATTGCTTATATCGACATTCAAAACAGCAGAGTAGGCAAAAAAAAGAAAAAGAAAAAAAGAAAAAAAAACAAAATATCAACAAAATTCATTAAAAAATTTAGGAATATATGACAGAAAACTCAAATGATACAAAAAACAATGAAAAATATACAGAAGTCTCTGTGGAAAAAACTCAGTTTTTTAATGTTTGAAAACCAATAAAGGTATTTTGAAACAGTAAGCAAAAATATTAAAAACTACAGAAAACGGCAGTTTGGCTAGTTTAACTGAACAGCTAGGTGACTTTGTTATACTTCTTCTACTCTTCTTTTATGACTTCTTTGCTTTGTTGTGGTTCTGGCAAGTACCAATGGACGTAGGCAGCACCACTCTCCCAGTTATGCAGATCAACGAACAGAAAGCTGCTGCCTCCAGTCACAGTCACACAGAAGCTAGGTTCCTTTATTTCTCTTTATTAATGGCGACTGAAGATTGAATGTGTCTAGTAGAAATTATTTCTAACCCTGATGATTTCTCCTTTACACAGGATGAGTTAGACAGTTTCATTCGTATACTGTAACTGTGTAGTATGCAGTAACCCAGAGCCTCTCAACAGTATGCTGAACCTTATGCACAGGCACAGGAAAGAGGGAGGACTCCAATCTCACTGTTTCCTTTCACTTGGAAGTCCTAGCTACAGTGAAAGCCTTCTAACTGGGACACTGTGGTGTCATGTAGAATTAGATTGTCATTTACATGCTTGACCACAAAAGTACTAGTTGTAAATGAGATGACTCATCTTGATCAGCTTCCCTGGAATAAGGATAAAAACAGGGCCCCTGGTATTATAGTGATAACAAGCTGATGCAATAACAACTCTCTGAAATTATTACATCTGCTCAAATAGCTAACAAACAATATTTTGTAAGAGGAAATTAAAATGTCACCTTAAAAAGCGGTATAAACTGAAAAAGAAGGTTCTCTTAACTCATGCATCACAATAGTTTTCCCAAAGGAAATACACAGAAAAACTCATTTGATTTCAAAGACAGACCGTTCAGCTGTGTAGACTGAAAGTGGAAATTCCACAATAGGTGGGTGCTCATACACAAGTATTTTGCATATCAAGTCATGTTTTGTACACCTTAAATTATATGCAGACATTATTAGTAAGTACCTATTTTAGAAAGAGTTAATAATAAGGGAGACTCTATTCCTTTTGCTGTGCATTTTTAAAGTGAACTAGTTGGTGTTTGGACACAAAAATCTATTTCCCCATAAATTACAGAAAAGAAGAAATAGAATTTTCTTTTGATCTTTAAAGGGTTTGATAATACAAGAGCTGGTTGTGAGCTGCTTAAACCTAGAGATGTGGAAACAGGAAGAGGTTTGACCTCATTATCTAACAGAAGAGAATCAGTTATATTTTTAAAATTGCCTGCAGTGTGAATATTTGTTTGCCAGAAGCATGTGATGTATTTCAAATGCTGCATGGTCAACCAAACTCACGTGACAAATTTACGGTCTCCATTACTATTTTTTATGATGAGGAACTCCCACAGTAGTCAGTCTATTGTGCCTGTAGCCCAGGAACGCCCATATGACCAGAGGCAGTTATTTTCAGATTAAAGGATTCTCAATCTGAGCCTCTGGGGCTTGAAGGAAAATTCTTCCTTCAGACTGTTAATTTCGATGAAAATGGAAACTAAATGGGTTGTGGATGTCTACGTTTTGTGGATGAAAATTGTTTCTAACTAGAAACTAGATCTTCTGGAAAAAACACTTTCTGTACTGTGATTAAAAAAGAATAAAGGGGGGAAGAAAACTATCCATAAGTGAAACAAAGTTCACATGTAATGTTTTCACAATTCAAAACGATGGTTTGTGAAAATCAATTCAGTCAGCTTCCTCCTATTTTTATTAATGCTCATTTCTACCGCTTAGAAAGTGTACCTGAGACATTTCACATTAACTATCAAGTTAATTACTGATTTTATTCTCAAAAGTTATGATTTCTTGTTTTGTTTTTGAAAAAACCTGTTCCACCAGACACTAGAAACATAGAAGACACATCTGTTCTGAACGTTACAAAGAGAATGCTTCTGTAGACAGTGTAAAGACATCTTCACAAGGAAATTCATACTACCCACTCTGTTTCTCTTACGATGGGATGATTTCTTTCTCTCCCTTCCCCCTTTTTCTCTCCTTCTCTTACTCTCTCCATCGCTCCCTTGACTGTGATAACTTTACAGTGATACGGGCAACTAATTTGAAAGATTTATATCTTTCCATGGTTGAACTAAAATACAAAAATTCCCATCTTTTGAGTTTAGCTAAAGTTGTCTGCTTGCTAGTTAATCATACTAGCTGCTATATGGACAGCAGTCTAGATACCCTGTAACTATTATTTCAAGTACAAAAATCTATAGAATTTTGAAACAGCCACTTGTAAGACTGTCTAAATGTTTAAGTGAAAAGAGGTTGATGCTTGAAAGTTACAAGTCATTCACATATTTTTGAAAAATTATCCTGTTTCAGGAAAGAAAAAGTAGTAAAGATTTATCCTAAAGATAAGCTTTTAAAAAGATAGCAACATAATCCAAGTAGTCCTATATTTTGTGAAAAACACATTGTGTTCCTGAGATGACATTTATATGGCAAAATGTAGCTTGAAAAAATATTTTATGATCATGCTGTAAATCTTTGGAAGAGGAGAGGTCTCCAAGGAGTGAAAGAGCTTTCACATAACAATGGCACAAACAGAATTGGCAGTCATTTTCTGTAGTTTTAGTGAACATCTGGAACTCATATGTTTATTGTTGAAAATCGCCAAAATCTAAACCCAGAAAGTATGAGTGGTTTGACTTCTATTAGAGAAGAATAGAATAAATATTAAAGAAATATAATCAAGTAACACAATAATGAGGAGTTCTACATCGTTTACAAACATGATTTGGTTTTATTTGAACAACCTTTTGTTGTGCTAATGCAGTCTAACTACCAACATTAAACTCTTGATTATATGACAACAAATGTCAGATATACTCAAGTATCACCTATTCTCAGCAATAACATCAGAAGGTATCATTAGCAGATTTTATAAATAAGGTATATGATTTTCATTTATGTGGTAAAACATTAAGAATTTTAAGTACAGAAAAAAAACAGTGTATAAGATTGTCTTGTATAATATAGAAAAAAAAGGCATAAAGTTAGGTAATATTTCAGCAGAAAGATTATCTCCTTAGTAGAAAATTCCAATAAGGAATATATTATATGAGCCAAGATTCATCCTCTTCGTTAAGGCTGTTCTACATTACTCTGGCAGGTCATTGGTATGGCAATTTAGAAGCTGTAAGCAGCTGTAAACTAAAAACAATCTCTCCAAATAATCTGATTTATAATAGGGATGATTCTAAATATTCTCAACTTAGAAGCAGAAAAAATCATCCTTAAAGACTGCCTTTGTATGTTCTCAGCTATTTTCTTGCCAAAGTTGTGTTATGGGACTGAAATACCTAGTTATAGTAAACATGAGATAAAGACACAGTATCTGGGTTATAATCTGTCCTGAAATTTGAACCCAGGGTTTTTATTTGGCCTCATCTCTGTATTATACTCTTAGAATCAGAAAAAGGAAAGGGTTCACTGGAAGAAATAAATTAACCAAGCAAGTTATGTAAGAAACAGGAACAGCATCCTATGTTACTGATCTATTCTGAGACAATTTCTGAAAATTCATGTAATTCAGTAAGAAATGTAGGAAATCAACAGACTGTGAAAAAAAAAAAATTATGGTTGTGTTTCTGCCTTGGGATAAACAGGTGTCTTGGATCCTGTGGCCTTGTAATATCACTCTGCACAGAAACAGGACACATCAATGTTGAAATTTTACAGGAGTTTTCTGGGTGACCACAGGTGTAATATTGACAAAGAACAAGTTACAGGCAAGTAAAGCCAATCAAATAATTCCTAATGCCTTAACTAGCAACGTGTGTTTGGGGAGGGCCCTCATGAGCTAG
Source organism: Cariama cristata (assembly GCF_000690535.1). Lineage (NCBI taxonomy): Eukaryota > Metazoa > Chordata > Aves > Cariamiformes > Cariamidae > Cariama > Cariama cristata. The sequence continues at coordinate 23,971 of NW_009624003.1, read as the reverse complement.
TTGAAACAGAGACACATACATATGTTTTCTGGGAGACCTTTTTTCCTCACGCTTGCATGAAGTTCTACCAGCAAGTAATTTCATTTATTTCAACACATGTGGTTTATAGTTTCAAAAATTATAATTGAGTTGGATTCATGCAGTTGAGGAACAAAATGGAAGTAGTGGTGTCATATAACCTCAGCTATGTATTTCAGGAGAAAAAAAGAAAAGAAATGCTTCTGCTATGAAAAGCTTTGTTTCTGAATGTCTAAGTATTGCTCTTCCTGATTTGGTGGAAAAAATGAAAAAAGGTAACTTTTTCCTGACTTGAAGTATACACCAAGATTAAGTTCAGAGCGAAGAATTTATTATAAGTTTTCAATCCTCAAAATAGGAAGGGACTCTAAGGAAAATAAAATCGATGTTATCACAACAATGGTACAAAAGAGAATCATCAGCATTTTACAACACTGAACATCTGGAAGTCATGTGTTCACTCTTGGATCAGTAGGGGAGCACACATATGATTATATCCAGCCTTTTTTTTTTTTTTCCCTCATGAAATGAATTCCTCCTCACTACACAAAACAAAACGGAACACCTTTTTAAGTCCGAATGACATGGTTAAAATGGAGTATCTCCTCTGGAAAAAAGCCAATCCTGACAAAGATTTCAAGTAGTGCTGAATTTACTCCTTGCTTTTGTGTTCCTTTCTGCCTTTTCCATTTCTCTCCATCCTACTAAGGCAGTTAAAGAGACCCCAGAATTTACATACTCAAGCAGAAACACACTCTATCCCAGAGAAGGACTGTAAAACTATAATGATATATCAAGATACAACTCATAACTTTAGGTGTAAGCTGCAGTCTTGCAGCCTCTCTTTCCATTGCTGAGTCTTCCAGGGGTAGGGAGGAACCTTTCACAGCTGTTTCAACTGTTAGCTGACAGCTATGTTCCTGTTGCTTTTAAAAATAATTACTGTAATGTGTTCATTGTACTCAGATGTCTTGTCCCAAAATCAGAGCTCCACAGTAACAGGAGGATGAAAACTGTTCAAGTAAGCAGAATATACAACTAAAGGAGCATGCTAATGATACACAGAAGAAGGAACAGGCATTTGTATAATTTCTAGAAACTGAAAATGTTAGTCAGTTTTAGTAATAGCCTCAAAACAGATTCTAGGGTGAAGAAAAAAGTATACTATTAGGTTTGATAAATAAATGCTATTTCTAATGATATCTGTGACAGTTGGAGGCACACATCTACCAGGTTAAGTATTCTTTGAAAATAGTAAGATATATGTGAAACATCAAGTACGTGTTTTTCAAAATTTCTATACAAAATGAGGTTGTTTCTTTTATTTGCTTAGAGCCTTCTAGAGAAATATTTGGATAGAAAAGTATGCTGTTAGTCTTCATTCACTTTCTGTGCTATGATTCCAAAGAGTGTAATAGAATTATCTCTCATTAATAGTTGTATGAGAGCTAAATGTTATATGGTATGTAATTCCAAATACTGTAAATGTAAGTGACTAAAGTTGAAACCAAGCATGGGTGAAGTAAGCGCTGCAATCAATGCCTGTGCAGGGCCCTTTCTTTCGCTGCTACAACTGGGAATGACCTCTTCAAAAGGTGACAGAGAGCTCAAGGAATTCAGCTTCTGAGTTAAGTTCCTCCTGGAGAGGGGAGAGAAGAGAAGGAATTAGTAGTAAAAGGCACAGAGTGTGAGGGCAAGATACTTGAAGTGAAGATGCAGTTCAAAGAGCTAAGTCACAGGCACACATTTTTCATGTTTTCCAGTGTTTGTTTACATGAGCTAGAGACGAAGGGTGCAGCAGGAAGAAAGATGCTGAGCTAAGTGATTGCAGGTAGTCAAAAACTACCATGGTGTTTTGGACCATCACCTAGCTGCTTTCTAGAGTCAGATGATGATGGCATACTCTGAAGGTTGGTTAGAGATGATGTCAATGGAGGAACCAGAAATCTGAGTAGTTTTTATACTGTACTGTTTGCTCAAGAGAGCTAGTAAAGCTGTGTTATAAACTCTGAATACTTTTGTGGAAACCTGCTTAGACTATTGGGACTGGGCCAAATTTTTATGATGAGAACATACATTATTTTTTAATAATAAAACTACAATGTGATCTCATAATTCACATGTCAAGAGATTAACATTGGTTGAATATGGGGTAGACAGTGATGCAGCTAATGAAACCAGAATTAACAAAAAAGGAAAGCTTGTTTCTTCCTCTGTGGTTATCCAGTTCACAGGCATATCCATCACTTCCTGAGTCCATAATTAGAAACTCTATGTCAAGAATTTCAAAAGTCTATCCCACAGTGTATGTGATCTTTCTCTAGCATATACTGAAAACAGAGACTTTCCTACAGGTATCCATTCTCTTGCACCAAGCATGACAACACAGGGGACAAGAAGGGCATTTTTTTCAGATACCTGGGTAAACTCGTTAGATCAATACAAATACCAAACAGATCAACTTCATGGGAAATTTCAATATTTGAGTAAAAGGAAGCTCAACTGGTTGTATATTACCATGTATCCTTCAGCTGGACAGAGAACCAAAATAGCCTGCTATTTAATAAACGTTGAAAACATCAACCTGTTAAATCCTCCTAGCAAGGGCAAAAAATATCAGATGTGTCTAGGATTCACTTGATGGCATCTTGTTGAATATGTGATACTTCAGCAGCATAAGCTAAAGAACTCAGGAGTATGGATGGAACAAATACTGGCAGGATTGTCTTCAATCTATTATGAACTATTGGTTTAGAGACAAAAGAATTTTTTTTGATCATCAACCAAATCTAGTCAAATAACTCAAACTAAGGCATTCAGCAGAAGAAGCTATAGGAGTTCAACTTGCAAACAATGCTATGACTAGTACTATAAAAACTGATTTGACATCTTGTCATTTGTAGTGATAAAGTGACGCGGAATTCACGGACTCTTCGCACGACCAATGTGATCAGAAGAAGCCAACTTTATTAGCAAGCAGTAGCCCTTAATATACAGATTGCATTTTCTAAACACGTGATAGCTCAGTCTATGATTGGTGCCATGCATTGTCCACGCGCTCATCGGCTATACATGATTTGCTAAGTGTTACTGTCCACGCGGCTTAACTCCCCCCAAAACCTCCTCCTCTAGATTCTGCTCCCATGGCCTTGCTTCTCAAGCTTATCTATCTCCTGCCCCACAAGCTTACCTCCCTACATAACTCTCTCTGCGCTTTCCCACATTTTATCGCATTCTCAAAATACCCTTCAGCTTATTGTTAACATAAAATGATTCTACATGCGTTCAGATGGTCACGTAGTCCACATTCAGTGTGTCTGGGTTGCTCACAATATGTCCCCTGTCTTCCAGATATCCCACAATAAAGAATGAATCAGTGTGATAATCTCTAAAACTACCCTTGCACTTATTAAAACAAAACAAAATCAAACCAAAACCAAAACCGAATTAGCTCAATAATAATGTTTTTAAAGAAAAATGACTTCTGAATTCTCATACTATTCTTCTAACAGAACAACGGCCTATGGGATCTCCATTCCTTGACAAAGTCAGCAATGCAGTCAAAACCTAACATGACCTGAATTTGATAATATACCAGCAGAACTGTTTAGATATACACTAAAATCTTCCTGTGTCTCTGTAAATCTCAGAAATCAAAGATGTTATTGTAATCTATAAAATAGAGGCAGAAGCGATTGCTACAGTATATTGCCAGTCATCAACAGTAACTTCAAATGCAAAGGAAGTACAGGTGAAATCATACTTAGCACTCTTCAACCGTGAGAGAAGTAGGGTAGAGGGTTTGTTGTGTTCTCTGTCTTTGGCAATCTGAGACACATTTACAGCTGTCAGTAGACTCCAATTTTGTTAGCTACCTTGAAATTTTGGGTCTGATAAAAATTTACTGACAACATGACATCTAATAACAAGACTGTTCCATGATAAATGTTTGATAGAGTCAGTTAGGACAGTGCCGTGACCTGTTCTTGTCCCATTGCCTTTAGCAAAGAAATAGACAGACAAAAAACCATAGAACTCAATATCATTCTGTCCTCCAGCCATGCTACTCCATATGAAGCAAGGATCTTGATCAAGATACATTTTTCATAAGGTGGAAGTTGCTTAAACATGATGGGTGTTGAAACCCTCAAAAATCTTTTTAGGCAATTATGAGGTGGTGTATCGTAAATGCTTTACCCTTGAGGCTCAAACAGTCATGGATTATTGGCTTTAGAAACCTGTTTGTAAAGAGGTAAGGAGTAATTATGAAAAGTGGAAAAGCACTGAATGCCTTCACCAGGTAAAGTTTAAGAAGAAATATATGGAAGCTATCAAATAACTTTGTCATCTTAGCGATACATCAGATGACAGGCTTTGTGCAAGGACCTGAAAAAATGCAGTACCAGATGTAGCACATCCTTGGGCTGATTAACAAGCAGAGTTTGGAAAGAGCAAAGCAGAAAACTTCAAACTAAATAAAACATCTACATCGTGGCAGCAATATCTAGTTTGCTATATGACTGTAAAACAACGCCTTGCTATTGATGATATATACAGTTTTTAAATGGGTTTCATCTGCTCCATCTGCATGCCATATTGTGCATGATATAGCAGAATAACATTTATAACAATAAAGTTTTGGAACACACTGATCTTTCAGAGAGTAAAGCAACAATCATCACAGAACAGCTGTGCTGGGCCTACCATGTACCTAGAATGGAAGACACCGAAGTGTCACTGCAGAAGCCGAATAGAGCCATAGGAATGGGTGAGGTAAATAACAGCAATACACAGGAACACAAAAACCTCTAAGCGCATGGTTAGTTTCAGGTCCTTAGAGAGCTAAGGTCTTATTTTCTTTATGTTGCAAGTACACTAAAGTTAGCCACAAGCCTTTTAAAAATAAGTGATTGAACAAGCCCTGAAGACTATGTAAGAGCAAGAGTAATTGTCAAACATAAATCACTTTTGATTTTGCTCTTAAAAGAAGTATGATGTTTTAATAAAATCTTTCCAAATCATGGGAAGTATACTGCCTCATAAGGAAGGTATCGTTAAATGCAGCCTTTCTTTACCCTTTTTGTGTTTTTACCTGAGCTCGTTAGAAAACTTGTTGTCACAGAATCTGCAGTTTTTGACTGATCATGTTTTCCTTTTAAAAAATTGTGGTCTCCACAGAACACTTCGCTTGTTAAACCATCCTGCTAAGGACCAGATCACTAATTCCTAATAAATCAGTCATTTTTAAGTTTGTACAGAGCACTATTGATGTTGGTTAAACTTTCATTTGTGGTCATTTGCAAAAAAAGTGACTGAAACTGTTAACATGAGCACCTCATGTGAACAAAAATGTCCTAGTATCACGGAAGAGAAAGAGATCTCATGTGAAACTCTGACCTGGAAATCGACTAGTATCATAAAGCATCAAGCAATACTGTATGTTCTTTGAAGAGAAGGTCACAGTACATCATCGTCTAAGAAGATGCTATGTTGCTGACTGATCCAGTCTGTTGTAATGACAACCATCTGGGCAGAGAAAATCTGCTCTGCTAGGGCTTGCAAAATAGATACACTATTCTGAAAATCTAGAAACCTTTACTAACCGGGGATAATTTCTAATACTAGAAGTGAACCCCAAATCAAGCCCACAAATCTGAACATTTACAAATGTTTAGGGAGAAGACTCGTGTTCCTAATTCAACCATAGATTCTAATTTCACACCTGGATTTTTTACTTAAGAAATCTCAATGAATAATATTTTTGTGTATATATGGAATTTTCTAAAATCCAAACCTTCTGACTTGAGGCCTTTTTAATAGAGGTAGATGTTCATATGCCACAAGCCCTCACCAAGAAGAGAAAATAATTCACTTTCATGTGACAGTATTGAAAAAATGAAAAATTAGCTCTTTTCTAACACCCTTAATAATACTGGTAAAGCCAGAGACTTGAGCATATTAAAGGTTCAAGTCCTTCACAAGGGTTCATGTTTGTCACATTGCAACTCACCATTTTAGAAAGAAAACCAAGGAAAGGAAAATGCTATTACAAATTCTGCAAACAACCTGAATTAGTTTCCATGGCAAAAATGAATCTAGTGATGATTGGTACAGCACTGATGAGGTTACTACAGTGTAAAGTAGAACATGCTGGTTTCAAAAGGCTTTTATAATCCCCTTGATAATTCAATATAACATCCAAATAACCACTATTGAAGCACAGGTTAATGACTAAAATGTAGAAGGTTCAGCATGAAACTTCCGGAAATTACTGCAGAGGCCTTAAATTCAGTTGTTTAGCCAAACTTTCCTGAAGTAGCCAGACACCTTCTCTTATATAAATTTTGATCCCGTTCCTCTTTTAGGTACGTTACCTAAAAAGTATCCAAGCAGCCTAAACGAGCTATTTGTCTGCTGCATTTTTGTTTTAGAAGAGATACCTTCAAAGAGGAGAACTGTGTTGAACCAAAACTTAGAAGATAGTTTAACCAACATTTAGACACTAAAGGAACCCAGACTTTTCTTATTTGCATGGACTTGGGAGAGTCATTCTTTTGTTTGTTTGCTATACTTCTTACTTACTATTACATAAACTTTTACTTTGAGACAGCAAGTCTTAAATCTTCCAGCATTTCCATAGGCATTGTCTCAGAAGAAGACATAAAGGGAAGACGACAAACCACCTGTTGGTCCACGTTCCTTTTAAGTTAGTACTATCTTTATTGAATGTGATGTTAGTTCGTGGGACAGCCAAAGCATGAAGAGTATTTTGCTTTCTACCACTGCAGCTTCTTTTACAGGACACATGCATCACAAAAGCAGGCCTGTAACTTCTGAGATTTTGTCTTCCTCTCAAGTGATCTGAGTTTTGCTCACCAGTAACTGCAGGTGAGGCAGTGATATCAGTTTCATGCCAAACAAGTTCAGTTTCCAGGACTCAAAACTGCAACTACAGGAATTTGGGGCATAAGTGATGACGCTTAGAAACTGACTACTCTGTAATGTTCTACACAAAATGCTATTATTTGTTGTTTTTCAGTGTTATTCATACTTGTCGCACACATAAAGCATGCACACAACCAGCAAGACCTTTCAGTAGGTGTTTTCTGAACAGCAGAGTTAGCGGAGACTGGTTTCTACAGTTTGTTTTCGTGAAAAAATCCTGGATCCTACCATTCTTCAGCTACTCTGCACCTCTGCCCTGTTGCACTAGACTTCATAGGATTTAAAGCCCCTTCCAATGTTCTTCATCACCAGCTGGGCAAGTGGCAGCACGCTGTGGCTGGCTCCAAGCTAACCATGTGACAGACTGGCAGGTTTGCTAATGTGCTAGCCAGGAGGCCAAATGGAAGCAATAGCTGCTGAGCTTAGGCTGCAGCTTGTCGCTCTGCAGTGGCAGTCATTTGGACTTCTCCCTCTACTTTTTCACCAATTTTTACAAAATATGTCCCTCTATCCCTCTGTTGTATTTGATGTAAATTAAGCAATGTGTTTGCAAGTTAGTTGCAGGATCTGAGGAATAAACAGGTGGGCAAACAATGTTACATTTCTAAGTTTAGTTCCTTAGACAATCAGATTAAGGTTGGGGAACTGCTGCAGACTGACACTCAGTAGCATTTCTTTTACCTCCACTACCATTTTTCCAACATGAATGGCCAACATGAAATGTTTCAGGAAGTACTTCTCACATCTGTGCAGTATTATCACTGCATTTCAAAGCCTATTGGGGAGAAGTATCCTGAGCATGGGAGACTGAAAATTTTAAAACATTTATGAGAATGTTATTCCAAGAGTTGTATTTAACTAGTACAAACTCAGGACGTATAATCCAGCTCATCTATGTCTGACTTCTCTATTTGTCTGAAATCATTATATCCTTTAGATATAAGTACTGTCTTCTTAAGTAATTATTTCCATTGTGATGCTGTCATTTCAGAAGATAACAAGGGCAAAACTTTAGTCCATCAGACTAGTGTAAAATACCTTCATGACAAGAAACAACAAGAAAGTATGCAGATTGTTATGCGTTAAGAACCAATATATGGCATGCCTGTGAATAGTGCTGAGGTTCATATTATTCCTCCACAGTAGATCTGTTGACATTTGGAATTTTCCGTGCATCCAAATTCCATTTTTTTTAAGGCATCACTAGAGATTCTAGAACAAATACAGTCTGTAGCTAGCTCCAGACTCCCACTATTCCCAGGTCCTGTTCCTTATATCAGAGCAAGTACAATTTAGCCCTGTATGTATAGTAGTCCTTGTAAGTTAAAGCCCAAATCTTATAAAATGAATGTAGTGGAAGTTGTCAGTTAAAAGACATAGATTGACATCTTATCCAGAAATAAAAAAAAAAAACAAAACCCTTAGAGCTTCTCAGAAATCTCTTATCTGGAGCATGATCTAACTTTGAAGTTAGCTCTGCTTTTAGCAATAGGTTGCACTAGAGACCTCAAGGGATTTCTTCCAACCTAAGTTATTGTGTAATTGTATGATTGAATGGTAGAAAGCTGCTTGACAGGGATTGTGGTAGAATGTGAACTTTTGAAGAAGATACTGTAGAAAAGGAGGTTTATATTTGGCTACTTGTTTACATTTTAATTTTCTTGGTGCCTACTGGGGCACTCAGTATATTAGAAAAAAACACCGAAAGAGTCTGTGAACTTGAGTGTAACATACCACATGGATCAAGTAACATCAACTCCAATTTATAGTCTCTTGGCCAGAAAAGACCAAAAGAATTCTGTGACGGCCTTAGGCAATGTCGTTGCATAAAGCAAAAGCAAAACGACTAAAGAACATAAAATAAGTGGTGTATGGCATCAAAGAACTTCTTATGCCTTGGAAAAGAGACAGAGACAATGCCAAGAGGACGGGCCAAGCCCTTATTATTTCTTCAAACCATTCTTCAGCTTTAGGAAACACTTTCAAACTATCAAGATTTTAAACATCAGAGACTGTAAAAATCAAAGAACCTAAAATTCTGTATTGGCCTACATATTATTTGATAAAGGAAATGTTAAGAAGTAGTGAAAAGAGCAGAAGCAAAACAGGGTGCTAACATGATTTGCTTTCATCCTGTTCCTTCTCCTTTCCCTCTGGGTTCACTTTCTTTGCTCAGATTTTCCCTGCATAATGTGCTTCCCATATGTCTCTAAAATGTATGGCAAGCAGTATATATAGACTTCTAGTATATGAAGAAACATCTTAGACAGTAAGAAGAATTAAGGGAAAATGGAATTAAAGCAAGATGCAATAACATTTCAATTTTCAGCTTTCTAAGTGGTAGTTCAGGAAAAATGGATCCCTGTTCTGTCAGTAAACAGCATGTTCTATCTTTGATTTTTAGTTTAGTTGTAGGGTAATAGGTTTGAATCAACGTATAGCCTTCAAAGAAATATAAATTTAAATTAAAAGTAACTTCTCTTTGGCATAAACTTAATTCAGAACATGATTTTTAAGTCTTTCAAGACAACACAACAGAAATATTAGTTAAAAATCTCCCTAGCTGTTAGCACAGTCAGTTAAGGAAGAAAAAGACAAACCCTAAAATATTACATTATGAATATATGTTGAAATATATAAAAATACATCAGAAATCAGGAGTACATATAGAATGTAACTATTACTGGTATGTCATGATGATCACAGCTCAAAAATGTTTGCATGGCAAACACAGAACCTGATAGCTATGTGTATTTGGTTTGCATGGCAAGGTTTTGGCAGTAGAGGAGCTACAGGGGTGGCTTCTGTGAGAAGCTGCTAGAAGTTTCCCCTATATCCAATAGAGCCAATGTCAGTTGGATCCAAGATGGACCTGCCACTGGCCGAGACTGAGCCCATCCGGGATGGTGGTAGCGCCTCTGGGATAACAGGATCAAGAAGGGTGGAAAAAAAACAACAGCAGCCGGAGAGAGGAGGCTGGGACTCTGTGGGAAACATGCATTGGAGGGCTCCTGGTTCCTGGCAGGAACTGTGAATCCAGGCTGGAGCAGGTTTTCTGGCAGGACTTGTGACCCCACAGGGAATTCAGGCTGGAGCAGTCTGTGCCTGAAGGGCTGCACTCCATGGAAAAGACCCAGGCTGCAGCTGTTGGTGAAGAACTGCAGCTTGTGCGAAGGACTGGCGTTGGAGCAGTTCATGGTGGACTGTCTCCCATGGGAGGACCCAACACTGCAGCAGGAGAAGAGTGTAAGGAGTCCTCCCCCTGAGGAGGAAGGAATAGTAGAGTCAGCGTGTGATGAACTGACCACAACCCCCACTCCCTGACCCTCTGCATCGCTGGTGAGGAGAAGAGGTAGAGAAAATAGGGAGTGAAGTTGAACCCAAGAAAAAGGAAGAGGTAGGGGGAAGGTGTTTTAAGATTTAGTTTTTATTTCTCATTACCCCGCTCTGATTTGATTGGTAATAAATCAAATGAATTCTCCCCAAGTCAAGTCTGTTTTGCCGATGACGGTAATTGCTGAGTGATCTCCCTGTCCTTATCTCAACCCATGAGCCTTTCATTATATTTTCACTCCCTTGTCCAACTGAGGAGGGGGAGTGATAGAGTGGCTCAGTAGGCACCTGGTGCCAGGGTCAACCCACCACGAAACAATGTTTCCACACAGGATAACAATTTCTGGTGGCATACCTCCTGCTCAGGCTTCTTTTTTCATTCTTGAGACTACTATGCAATAGGCTTCTGATCCCCTAGCAAGACAAAACCAAAAGAAACTGCATTTCTTTTTAAATTGCTACTTATTGAGACATTTACTATAATTTTTGGACAATCTTTTTTTTTTTTTTTTTTTTAATATACTTCTCTTATTGTCTCTTGCTCTTTTACTAAGTAAAATTCAAAGAGTGTGCTTTGCTAGAAGTCGTATAATACGTGAGCTCACTTGGCAGTTTCACATTTCGAAAAGAATGTCAAGACCTACACT
>NW_009624003.1:5504-13009 GCF_000690535.1 Cariama cristata | reverse complement strand
TCTTTCCTTTTCAGTATTTTGGCAGAGAGATAAATTAAAACCTGTATGCTTTTGCCAAAGTATTTGCCAAGTTCATTGACCCATTTTATTAAACTGCATAAACTAGTTTAGTAAACTGTGGTAGAAATGTAAAACTGTGAGCCTGAGAAGCAGACAAATGATAATGACTACTGCACTAATAAAAGTAGCATTGCAAAGCATTTTCCCCACAAAAAATGTGGTTCATAAATGACACTCAGACTTAATCTTTTATTCATAAATTTGGAGCAGTTAATGGTGAATAGAAAGTGTTAATAAAGTGGTTGTACATACCAAATAAGTACGAACAAGCTTGATTTTTTTTGCATCATTTGCCATTCTAGCACTCTATATTTACCATCTGTCTTTCTACTGCCACAGTCAGGGCTTTCATATCTGGTATGTTTTCCATTCTAGCTCACCTCAGCTAGAGAAAATGACTCCACAAACTGCATGAGAGTATATTTTTATCATCATTTCTATTCTATATATGAGTGAAATAAAGAAATTAAAGGAAGTTCTTAATATAGTGTACTGGTGTTAGCTGGGAAAAAGTTAAATTTCTTCATAGTAGCTTGTATAGTTCCATGTTTTGGAACTGTGACCAAAACAGTGTTGACAGCCCAGGAATGTTTCAGTTATTGCTGAGCTGTTCTTACACAGCATCAAGGCCTTTTCTGCTTTTGACACTGTCCCACCAAGGAGTAGTCTGGGAGCGCACAAGAAGCTGGAAGGGGAAGCAGCCAGGACAGCTGACCCCAACAGATCAGAGGCATATTCCATACCGTGTAACACCGTCCTTAGTATATAAAGCTGGAGGGAAGAAGGAGGAGGGGGAGGATGTTTGGAATAATGACTTTTGTCTTCCCAAGTAGCCGTTATGTGTGATGGAGCCCTGCTTTCCTGAAGATGGCTGGACACCTGCCTGAAGATGAGACGTGGTGAATGAATTCATTATTCAGCCTTGCTTGTAGGTACAGCTTTTGCTTAACTTATTAAAGCTCAACCCAAAAGTTTTCTTACATTTGCCTTTCTGATTCTCTCCCTCATACCTCTGAGAAGAGGGAGCAAGCAGCTATGTGGGGCTCAGTTGTCAGCTGGGGTTAAACGAGGATATATCTTTCGGATATCTGGAAATATTACAAATGCTGAAAGTATAACAGCAAGATATCAGCAAAAACCATTAATACTGGAAAGGATGATATAATTTAGGGAAGTGTACTACATAATTATTACTGTATTATTAATGTTCTTGACCAATTTATAAGCATAAGAACATTTGATATTAAGTTGTCATGAGTCAGTTAGCTGTCATTAAAGTAAAGCTATACAATCAGTTCTTCCAGTTTGCTCTCATTATACTAGCTAGTCCTTTTATCATCATGCTACACAGGAGCTTCAAAGAAGTCATTTGGCCTTCATTTTCTTCTGAATGCTGGTCATAATCTTCAGTATTCTAATGTAGTTGGGTAATTTCAGGGTACAAGAGAGATAACTTCTTCCAAGAGGACTTTTCATAATTAAAAACTTTAAGAACAACTATGTTTTTCAATCAGAAAAGCTAGGAACAATTATATCACTTTATAATGATATCCACTTTATAGTACTTGTGTTTTAACATATGTGTTACATGTGTAGATGATAGTCTTGACTGAATTAAAGAAATATAAAGAAACTTCACAGTATTATATTTAGTGTTTTGAGCACATTATAACCTACTTAAAATATAGAAATTGTAGTTTTCCATTTACTTCAAGACACTTAGAAATCACCTTCCATTTAATTTTAAATAGCCTGCTGAATTTTTAAGATACTCCTTACTTCAATAAAAATCTTATTATGTATTTAAAATGAATATTGCAATAAGCAAAAAGGCCTTTGTTGCAATAATCATCAATTTCAGACTGTTGAATGGGATCAGAGCAGATCCATGTTAGCGTTTAATTAACGTATTATGAACATGAAACTTGATGAACTATGCCATTAAAAAATGTTCTCAGAATAGAATGCAAACTAGCTAAGGACATAAAAGTAGATCTGGGTTCTATCCCAACTTCATTTGTTACAATTTTTTTCTGGCTAAAAGTGTACTGTTTGGCAAGATCCAATAAGGTAAGCCCTTTTTAAAGTATTTGGTTGAGTTTACTACAGTAATTAATGTTTCAGAAATGAGAAAAAAACAGAGAGTTTATTAACTACCACAAACTGCACAGTAGAATGAACTCCTTGAAGTGTCTCACTGTCCCTTCTTTCATTAAAGAACATACAACACATAAATGTCGTTGATATAATTTGGATTCCTGAGGACTTCTACTTTGATAAAAATCTTAGGGGGTACCAAACATGTAAGGTACAATATACTGCATTTGTGCAGGATTGCTGTAATGTTGAAGGTAGAGAGGAATGCAACTTGCTGCTGTCTGTACTCTTGCAGGTAGTTTCCTCCCAGCTTTGATTTAAATGTCACTTGAGGTCTTAGTATTGATGTGGCTTTTGTCCTTGGGAAAAATTGTAATTTTGAACAACACCTGCACAGATTTATGTGGCTGGTATAGACTTTGACAGAAGCAGCCTTCATGTAGCTGGTGACAGGCAAATCCTGCAGCTTCCAGAGAATGCTATTATATACTGTGCATTTCACTTCCAGGTTATTTTATGCCGTTAAGGTCACATATTACTTACTGAGGCAATTTAAGTATAGAAGAGCAAGAAAGCATTACATTATTAACTTGTATACCTTCAGCCAGCTTTGGTAGCCAGACAAATTACTCTAGGACTTACTATAAGGAAACCAAATCTTGATCTGCAAAGAAAGATCTATATATAGTCTATTTAGTTCACCTTATAGAGGCCTAAACTCCCTTATGTTAGGGTTACACTGTAATGTTGAAGTTGTAGACAGTAGGAAGCATAGAAAATATTTTGTACTTAAAATATTTTGCCACAATATACAAATTTGGAAAAATATTATGTAAATTAATCAAATTTACAATACCTATAAAAAAAGGAGAAGACTGTATCTAAGCAGTCTCATTGTGCTGTCTCAAGAGAATTACCTCTCTTGTTAAACTTGTAACTCTATAATTCCCTGAGAGAGTTTTCAGAGGAATAACATCTTGTTGGTCTGGTTAATTTTGCAGAAAATTAGAATGTTTAGAGTCAGTCTTAGGATCTGTCTTTCAAGTAAATAGTGCAGATGATTGGTCTTAACATGCATATTTTTAGTTGCATACTACAAAACCCCTAACTTTATTTCTTGCAGTTAAGCTACCTAGCTAAACATAATGCAGCATAGGTTTGTTTTAAAAATAAATTCTTGTTCTATGGTTGCTTTTGTGTTTCATAACAAAGGAAAAGAGAAGGAAATCCACTCCTTTGTGCAAATAAAAAGCCTCTTACTTTTAACCCAAATGCAGAAATGTATTGTTTTATCAAATTGAAAGTCAGTACCCAGCTGTGCAATCTTCCTTTGGCCTCGTAAACATTAAAAATCAGATATTAAACTCAAAAGTTCTTGACAATGTCAGTTTACTCTTCTTGATAAAAATAAAACCCAGGAATTTTTTGGTAAATTTGGTATGTCAGTTTTTATCCTTCCTTTTAAAGAGAAGGATTGTAGACACAGCTAGTGCATATACACATATATTGAATTCTAAGAGATGGAGGGGGGACAATTTCAAATAAAGACACATTAAAGTGTTACCAATAGTAATAATGTTCTGATTACAGATATATTTGCATCTTAGTCTTACCTGTCAGAAGCCTTTTGTGTTTACATTCACAGTATATATTTACCTCAAGCTTAACCCGTATAAGGCATATCTCAATCAGCTGAAGTATCCTCTCTGCTGTCCCTTCTATCCATAACATTATTTCAACTAAATTTGTACAAATCACAAACATAACTAAACCTCTGTAACTCTGTTGAAACACTCAAGTTATTTTAAAATTACACCAGTGTAAGGAAAAAGAATCTCGTATATTTGCTATATCAGTTTTCTTTATCAGCTCACCTGCTACAAATATCACCTTTGCCATTTGGGAGTTTTGAACTGATATTTACTGGCCTGTTAAGTACATTCCAGTTTGATTTCAATCATTTTCTGTTGTAGCATTTATTGCAAAAGCTAAATTGTCTTTCACTACACAGTAACACAGAAATGGTAACATTTTCCAGCTACAATTAAGAGGACAATGATCTGGGCAACCACACATGTTAGTGTATCTACATTAAATCAAAGAGCTTCACCACTGACACAACTGTCGTCTTAAAGTTAGTTTTGGATAAATTTGGTAATCATGCTGTCTTTCAAAAAAGTAAGATGAAAAAAATATTCTAAAAGTCAGAATAATGTTACTATCTTTATAACTGGACTCTTATTTACAAGGATAAATCCAGCCTGCTTAATTCTTAGTTTGTAACCCCCAAATCCCCCAACCCCTACTGTACAATGTTTTGAAATCTCTCACATAGTGAACCCGAAGCATATATTACGCTGAGGTCCTCCAGTTCTGAGAAGGTGGACTGCCAGGAGTGCTATTCAATCCCTTGCATGATGGGATAAATATGTAATGATAAATGTATGCTGAATATGTAATGACAAATGTATGGTAAATCAGACCATTTTAGGAACTAGAAAAATTAGCAAGTTTTGGAACCTTTCTTTTCTTCCCTTCCTACCATTTAATAATAAACTTACTAGTGAAATTTTCACCTCAGATATTATTCTTCATCGTTCTTGTATTTTATTTAGTATGATCACATAAAAATACTCCTTTTCATTTTCTTCTTTCAATTCAAGTAGGTTTGGACCTTGTTCCAGTGTGTCTATCACCTTTTCAACAGCATGAGTGTTGTTATATCTCATTTCTGACTTATATTTCCACATAAAGAACTACAAAGGCTTACAAAAATACTGCCCATGGTATTGCATTGTAGTCATTGGAAAAACTTTAATAGAACACTTGCAGGAGTGTTTCAAGGGCACATGCACATTTAAGTGTCTCAGAGCTCATTTTGGAGAATTTATTTTTCTGTATCTTAATCTACACCAACCAAAAATACTTTTCTGTTTAAGTTGTTTGTTTTCAATTCATGAAAGTTAAAAAGATCAGATGTGAATACATGTTAGGTATTAACTACAATGTGCAAATTAAATATGTTTGGGAATTTTCCAGTTAGGCACATTTGTATATTTAAGTAGCAGTGCTCCCACAAAGGAAATACGTTTCACTAATCTGTTAGATCTTTATAAATGTGTTCAAAAGGAATAAATTAAAGAGATTAATATAATTTATTTATAGTTTTTGTGGTGGATTGACCTTGGTTGGTAGCCAGGTACCCATCCAGTAGCTACATCACGCCCCCTCCATCAACAAGACAAGATGAGAAAATAAGACAAAAAAGTTTGTGGGTCAAGATAAGAACAGGAAGTACACTCACCAAGTACCACCACTGGCATAACAGACTTGATTTGGGGAAAATTAATTTAATTTATTGCCAAGTAATAACAGAGTAGGATAGTGAGTAATAACAGAACTAAAAACACCCTCCTCCCCACCCACTTCTTCCAGACTCAACTTCATTTTTGATTCTTCTGTCTCCCACCCATAAGCAGTGCAAGAGAACAGGGAACAGGGATTGTGGTCAGTTCATAACAGTTCATCTCCGCTGCTCCTATTCCCTCATGCTCTTTCCTTTTTTTAAGGGCTTCCTCCCATGACATATGTTCCTTCACAAACTTCTCCAGTGTGGGTCTTTCCCATAGGTTGCAGTTCTTCAAGAACTGCTCCATCATGGCTCCTTTCCATGGGTACAGCCCTTCAGGAATTGATTACCAGCATGGACTCCCCATGGGGTCACAAGTCCTGCCAGAAAGCCCTGTCCTGCATGGGTTCCTCTCCATGGGCCACAGCTCCTGCCAGGAGCCAGCTTCTGCAGAAGCTCTCCGTAAACTGCAGCTTCCTTCAGGGCATATCCACCTGCTGTAGCATGGGGTCCTCCACAGGCTACAGTGTGGATACTTGCTCTGGTGTGGTCCTCCATGGGCTTCAGACGGACAACATGCTTGACCCTGATCTTCTCCTTGGGCTGCAGGGGAATCTCTGCCCCTGGAGCACGTTCTCCCCCTCCTTCTTCACTGATCTTGGTGTCTGCAGGGTTGTTTCTTTCCATATTCTCATTCTTCTCTCCCAGCTGCTGTTGTGCAGCATTTTTAACCCTTTCTTAAATACATTATCACAGAGGCAGTCAACATTGTTGATAGTCTTGGATGTCCTGCCAGCGGCAGGACCATCTTGAAGCCAGCTCGAATTGGTTCTGTCTGACATGGGGGCAGCTGCTGATGTCATCTGGTGGCCCCTCTGCTATGAGAACCTTGCCACATAAACCAAATACAACTTTCAAAAGAACCTGGGCAAGGTGCTTGACAGAAGGCTGCTAAAGGAAGTATGTTGGCATAAGATATGCAAAGAAGAGATGGATCAGAAGCTGGCTTAGAGTCAGGAAACAAATATTAAATGACCTATATTTGTCAAAAACTGATCTGATGAAAAAGACAAAAGATGAATAACAGAGTGAGTTGGGATTCTGTGTTAAATCCAAGATTATTTATAATATACATTAATGAGCTGGAAAAGGAATGAATAATGAGGTAACAAAAAATTGCAGGTAACAGTTATTTGGTTGGTTAACTTCAGAGAGGAATGCAAGGAACTTCAGTGAATTATATTGGAAGTTAGATACATTGGTAACATGATGTCAAATAAAGTTCAGAGTTGATAAAATAAAACCAATGATCACTGAAGATGAAAATACATCTTTTGTGGCTCTAAATTACCTGTACTGTTGGAGGAAACTGTTTTAATAGTCTCAAGCTTAGTGATGAATTCAATTTCATACCCAGTTACAGAAAAAACCAAACCACAATACTAAAGGCAGCATATGCAATTGCCTACAGTGTATGGAAAATATTCATATATATCAATAACATACAAAATATTATGTATGGACTATCCAGCTCAAGAAGGCTAAGTGTCTCAGAGAAGGAAAAGAATAATGTGGCTATTGAAAGACCTCAAATGAAAACATACTGAAAAGATTAATGCTGATAATATCTATGAATAGCAAATTATTTTCAGAAGGTAGAGGGAGAGATTCTGTTCGAACACAAAATGGAACTCAATTTAAAGTTTATTTTCAAAACTCCTAACAAATTTTAACATTATGTGCAATAACCCCTGAAAGTAATTGTCCAGGCATGTCATGGAGGTCAAGAATGTAACAATCTTCAAAACCAGGGATTTTTATACAGATAACAAATATAACCAAAACTATAACAGTTAAAAATATCAAATTTTATGGAAGTTATAGAATTCTGTGGAAATTAAACTTCTTAGTTCAAGGTTTAAAAAAAAACCTAATTACAAGTCATTAGATAATTTCTAATCATAGAGTAAAGTTATTCTTCCATTTATTTTTAGTGAGG
>NW_009624003.1:0-5473 GCF_000690535.1 Cariama cristata | reverse complement strand
TCTTTCACTTTGAGGTTGCTACTCTTTAATAGAAGAAGAATGTACCACTAAAAAACCCTTATGCCTTCTCCAGCATGGCAACTCCATTGTTGCCAGCAATCTAGCCCTAATTATGACTGCAGAAATTTTACCTGTCTGAAATAAAGCAACAAACTTCATTACTTACCATCTTAAGAAATCAAAATCTTCCACAGTAGCCTGGGACCTGAGCTCAGTCTTGTAAGTTAAGTCTTCTAAGTTAAACACAGAAATGGGGGAAAAAAGTTCAATTTTTAAAAGACACTCATGGCTGGATTTACAGAACAGCTGAACTGATTTAGTTTTTCTGAAATTCTTCTAACTGCCTTTTTATGTATTGGTAAATGGCACCAGGTCACTCTTAGGAAACTTAGTGACAGGACTTCTGTTAGGCCTTTACTCTTAGACCTTCCATTAAATACTTACCTGTAACAAAGGGATTTTGTCATAATTTTCATTAGAACACATCCATAATGTGTAGTTTACAGATTTTTTTTTTTTATTGCAATTAGTTTAGGACCATTTCCTTTTGAAAATTAATGATGATCAAACATTAAATACATATTCTGTTGAAATTTTCTCACCTCGAATGTAGTTCATCAAAGCTGCTGGTGTGTTTTCAGGTGGAAATATTAGTATGTTGTTTCAGACTTCACAGTGAAGGCAGCAGTTTTAACAGTCTCCATTTTCATTTTTATGGCACATTACACTCTCCACACTGTCAGTAAGTCAGTCCCACTTAATAGATAGAATAGACAGCTTTTGCAAGTTGAAAATTAAGTAACCATATCATAACACACAATTGAAATTAATTGACAAGGTTCAGGTCATTTTTTCCCTGCACAATCAAAATTGTGGATTTTTTCCCAAGCAGAAGAATGTTACAACTCAGAATAGACATTAGGCATCTAACATAGAGGCCAAACAGGGAGCTTTTAGGAGAGAGGAGCCTCTTTACTCTTTTCTAACTAGACAAGACAGTGGAGGACAAAGCACACATAATTTTTACCTGAACTGATTCATTCTTTTTCAAATGAATGGAAAAGCATACTAATGGGAAAAGAAGAAGGAGTGAACTACTTTGGACAATGAAAATAGTACTAGAAAAAAGAAAATTACTCTTTCCTGAATCTTGTTGTCTCCCAGGTGTCATACAGGACAGACTACAATTCTCCTTATTTCCTGATCATCTTAAGCATAAACCATTATGCCAACCTCAGCAGTTGAAGTGCTTTTGACTACAGTTGCAATCTTTTGGGTAATTTAAGGTCAGTGTGCACAAGTAAATTAAGTGCTTCTCAGAAGATGTTAAGGTGAGAAAATCTATTTGTCTTGTCTTCTACAAAACAAGGGTTGAATGCATGCACAAAGCTAAATATTCTTTGTAAAATTGCTTCCAGAAAGAGAAGTTTTAATACCATTTAGAATTTAAACTGGAGATTAAGGGCACAAAAGGTAATGTGTATCACAAATAATGTTAAATGTGATCTCACAGAATTCACTTATCAGCCCAGAAGCTGACAGTGAAGAACAGCAGAAGGTTAGGAACACAGATGTACTGAGTCTGACCAAAGATTTTTTTTCTTATGGTGTCAAGAGCAGATACTTATGAAAGAATGTGGGGTAAAAATACAGGGTTGTACATTTTTCAGAATATCTTCCCATCTTCTTCAAGAACTTCCAGAAGAGCTTACAAAATCTTTTGACTGGACAATAAACTGGCAGTTGGAAATTTGCTGTTCAAAGTACAAAGTAATGACCAAGTGACAGAATACCCACAACTATACATGGCAATAAAGGATTCCAGATAATCCATTTATTCTCCTGTCAAAAAGGTCAAAGTAGTCAAAATATAAAGTAAATGTTACAAGCTGTCAATCAGGAAAAGAAGAGAAGACAACAACAACAATAATGAAAATCACTATGCCACTGTTTAAAAGTTTATGTATGCTATGTTATGAATAAGTGCACCAGGATATTTGTCTATTCAGATACAGGGCAAGTAGGCAACATCAGAAATACGCTCATGTTTAGGAAACTATTAGAGGCACCAGATGGTCTGCCTGATGTTCGACAAGTAAGCCATGCAGATATTAAAATGCAAAGAACATGAAACAAGGTTTCATTAAGAGCTGCTCAACCTGTCCACTTCTGTCTGGACAAAGACGGTCTTTTGTGAAACTGATGGGCATGAGAACCCTGGGATACTCTGAATGTCAGTGACAGTCGAAGTGATTAGGCTAGAATAAAGCTTGAACTTATCCTTGGCATCCATTTGCACGTTATATACGCACAGGAAAACATTCTTTCTGTATTTACTCAGCTCTAGAACCATACCAATAGATCTTATGCTATTCTTAATAAATTTTATTGATTACTAAGGAGGTCTACTTATGATAAGATCTTACAAGGAGTCATGTCTTTTAAGGTGCAGTTTGCAGACAATAAAATCTAGGGTTCAAAATTTGAGTTGGTATATTCTTGGCTGACTATGGATGTAAAAACAACAATCAAAAACCACCTTAAGACCATGAATAGGCTGTGTCAAAGCTTATGGTGGAGCACAGAGCAAACATTTAGCATCATAGAGGCCTTGTAAGCCTGATAAACGTATGTGGCATAAGAACAGATTAACTTCAGTTCCAAGCAACATCACTTTACAGAGCTAACATGACCTGCCACCCAGAAAGGCCTAATGTCATTCAGACAGGGTTGTATTGCTTGCTTTTCCAGAGCAATCATGATTTCTCCCAGCCGAGGCAATGCTGCACCTCACACCTGTGGGCAATGTAGGAAACTCAAGAGAGAGTCAACTGTGTGTTTTGTGTCTCCTTAGATCCAGTCTACTGCAACCAGACATTCCATATTCTTCATGGATTTCAAAAAAAACTAAGTTAAACCCCTGCATGGGTACATGCTATTCTGAAGTGGAAAGGGTAAAACTTAACGGGTTTCTGATATCCTTAAAGCAGATGGAGTTAGAGCAAGAACATGCTGAATCACTTAAATGTCTAAAAATAGGGCAGAATGTACAGCACACTTTCTTTTGCAATGTCTTGCTTTTCTCTAACATTGCCACTCGTCTCCCAGTGTCTTTTATGTATTTATTTCTTCTATGCCTTGGTATTCTTGTTAAAAAGTGTAACAATGAGAGCTATACATTTAAGTCTTTATTGCCATCAGTGGCGCTTTCTTCTTAAAACTGCTCCCATAGGACTTTTGCTTTACACAGAAGCAAAGATATTAGCAAAAGTGTAAGTAAAGATAACAGAAATGTTTTCTAATGTTAATGTGGACATTCTAGAAAAAGATAACCTGATTAAAAAGTAGGCTTTTGTATAAATATTGAGTGAAAATAGGTTTTGTATCTGCAATAATACAAGTGAGAAGCAAAGAAATCTCTTTTCAAAGCATGTTTCTTCCTATATCACTGTGACAGCATTTTAAATCATCCTTCTACTGAGGGTGTATATATATTCTGCTCCTTATTAGCAACACCACAAATTTGGATTATCAAACATGTCCTTGCATAAATCAGATGAGACTTTCACACATAACTAGGAAGAGATACAATGTAGGATAGTCTGATATTTCAAATCTTACTCAAATTGCAGAGAATTTCTCCCCTCCTACCCCTGTGCTTGTAAAAATTCTTACACCCATCAGCAGCTGGTTTCACTGAAGATATGGTGATTGCTTTGCTTGATGAAATACACACACGAGGTGGATGATTTATTGCTAATGCTCAGGGCATCTTGTGCTAATTTATGAAAAAAGGAAATATCCAGTTCATTTCTTAAATACACTGTGTATTTATGTATAATTTTGGGTAAATAACAGCTATTCCTATCACCTGCATTCTACTGAAGTACAGGTAACTTCTAGGTCACCATTAGAACTTGATTTTTCTAGAGAGTGTCTCAATGTTTCTGAATACATTGGCAGAAAGGGTGATAGAAATTAGCATACTGAGCAGTGACAAGCAAACAATATTTTTTTAAATACAAGGAGAAATAGTATTATTGATTCATTGCTGTCAAACCATTTCTTTCTACTTGTGCTTTACTTATTATGTAATTCTTCATTCTATATAAAATCATAGAATCATAGAATCATTATGGTTGGAAGAGACCTCAAAGATCATCAAGTCCAACCGTATACCTGATGCCACCATGCCCACTAAACCATGTCTTGAAGTACCATATCTAAATGTTTTTTGAATACCTCCAGGGACGATGACTCCACCACCTCCCTGGGGAGCCTGTTCCAATGCCTAACAACTCTAACAGTGAAGAAGTTCTTTCTAATGTCGAGCCTGAACCTCCCCTGATGCAACTTGAGACCATTTCCTCTCGTCCTGTATGTTCCACTTTATTTTCTGTAGCATGGATGCTGAAAAAAACCTGCAAACTAACTATTTCCCAATGCGGTATTTGGACAGCTTGTTCAAATGTTCATGAGGGTAAGGATCTCAGACTACAAAATCATCATAGCTACTTTAGAGACAAAAGAAAAAAAGTAACTTATTTTCATCCTAAAACACTCCACAGAGGCAGCATCAACTGGGCACATTCTGTTTTAGAATTTGGAGAAACAACCTGGAAAATGAAAAACTATGCATTTGAGAAACTTTATAAGAGATAAGTAAAACAAATCGTTTTGCTATTGTATGTTTGTTTTGTACGAGCAAGAGATTTACGTAGGCACTGAAGTGTGGATTGAGCAGCTTATTCTGTGACAGCTAAATCTAGAATTATATGTGATAATGGTCATGGACAAGTCTGTAGTCAAAGACAAGCGCAGATTATTTGTGCTTAGAAGTACTGATTTTTTAAACCACTGACTGCTTATCAAGACTTACACTTATGGACTGTGATAGATTCTCATTTGTGTGGGAGCGTGAGCTGATTTACAAGGACAGATCTCCAGCCAAAATGAAATGTCACAGTTCTTCTGCCCTCTGGTTCTCTGAGTTGACTTTAAATGTCAGGATCCAGAGATTCAAGATCTGTGTACACATAAAGATGATTCAGAATTTTTTTTTAAAAGAAATGTAATGATGTTAGAAACACATTACGTTTATCCACACATATTGAAATTATTTAATGAAGACATAATCTTTAACTCCACATATAAAGTAACTTAAAAAGCTTATTAGCAAATACTTGTATATGAAGTAATGGTTTTAAAGACTCTCACCATCTGGTTGCGAATGTTTTTAAATAAAGATAATGAGTTTAGGAAACTGTAATAAATGGAAATGAATAAAACAAATTTCTTAGTGGTATTTTTGTGCATTTAGTCTATGACAGAATGTTCTTAAATGTTGACCTTCCCACTCTAATATTAAAGAAATTAGATCATTGGCATATGCGAATATTCTATAGGAGACACTACTCCAGAATACTTGTATCCTATCTATGACAAGTTTATTCTTATAATATATATAATATTA
>NW_009624002.1:0-2327 GCF_000690535.1 Cariama cristata | reverse complement strand
GTTGTTGTGGTGTTGGTTTTTTTTTCTTAAGATCCTCTTCCTTTAAAAAGGAAAAAAAAAAAAAAAGTGCAGGAGGAAAAAAAAGAGCAGCCACCAGGAAAAAACTAGAGAAGATTCACTCATTGTTGCCACAAAGACACCTCTCCCCTTCCCACTCCCTCTCCATGCTCATTCCTCCAACAGTGCTACAAAGACGCGCAGTCTGCACCGGGAGTTGCTGAGCCCGAGCCGTGAGCTCCTCAACTCCGCGGGGGCCGTGCCAGGAGACCCGGGGCTCAGAGTCCTCCGAGAGGAGGTGTGGTGAGTCCAAGACCATCCGAAAATTATTTTTTTTTCCTAGAAACTACCTCCAAATATAGTAACGGGGAAAGGGCATTCCTAGAAATTCGGGAGACGTCAGAAAGGGAAGATTTGTGAAATTCAGCTTCACTTCCTGCAGAGGGCTCCGAGCACAGGAAAAAAAAAAAAAAAAATCAAGTGAGGAATAAAGTGCTTTTCATGCTTCTCTGATCAGATAATGGTTAAAAAAAGAAGAATGGTAAAACACTTAACTCACATTTCTCCGATATGATCTAGGAGTTTCATATGGGAAGAAAGCTAATCAGTAACCCCTTTTCCTCGTTTTCCACTAATGTTTATAGATGTCTATCTCCTGTATTTACTTTCCCCCATGTTCTCCTATCATCAGACCTGTGCACACAGCAAATGAAAGGGCTACGCATATGAGTGAGAAATGGGCCAAATGATAACCCTCCCCTGTATCACAGGGACACTAATTCACGTTCATCTGTTATTTTAAACAGGCTTTGCGGGTTGCATCTTTCGCGCTACACTGATGTGAATAATTCATGTTATTACTTTAGATGTGTGCAATATTGTTATTCGCATGAATGGGGATTTGTAGGTTGGCTTTTATTTAAGGGCCCCGATAGTGAGAACTGCTGAGCACTGCCAGTCCCCGTTGACTTAATGGTATCTTGGGCTGTTAATTAATTCTGCTCAGCAATTCACAGAATCAGGCCCTACCGACAAATGTAAATCGGGACTTGCAGCAGACCTGCACACTGTCGTGAGCCACTGTTACTCTTCACGTCTCCTAAATCTGTACATTTGCTTTGTGCTTGTGTCTAACACTCAATCCGCCTTTAGTTAGGTATTTTAAAAACTATTTGATACATTTCATAGGAAGCAGAAATGAATGTTTGCAAAGCAGTAACGGATGAAGATGTTTTTATAAGCTATTAATTATATAAAGGTGTCAATGCATTTGTAACAAAGCATTATTTATCCAGGAATAGCAAAGGTTGCTATAAAAAATGCAATAGCTACCTTTTGGAGAAAGATAATAGATTTCAGTGTGTGCAACTCTTGCAGGTTAATTGAATTTCCATAATGAAATTCCCCGCAGCCACATGAAATCCTTGGGTTTGTTCTTTGAATTTCATTATGACTTGCAGAGTCTTCTCTGCCCCCAAATCAAATGCAATAAAAAACGCTGGAGTCTGGCTTTACTTCAGTGTTTTATAAATACTCACATTTAATCAAAACTTAGTTATAGACACCTTGTCTGTCTGCAGTTTTGAAGGGGAATTAGCAGAGTTCACCTGACAATCCTGAGTGTGCTTTGACTTCTAAGTACATTTTAACTGTTACTGCAATGCTCAATAAACAATTGCTTCAAAATACAGACCCAGCTTTCAGAGAGGTGCACCCACAGTGTTTCGTTAGCAATAATGCCTGGTGAGAAGTAGATTTATTTTAAGTAATCTCTTGGAATTCAAAACAGCTCTAGTTAATTGTAAAAAGGCCTTTTTAAGCTGGCTGGCTTACTTATGGCACACTGCTCTACTCTGCCTGTCACTTTCATTTCCTGAGTGAAAAAGTGAATGGCAGCTTCAAGTTCAGGATCTTTTGATCATTAAAAGAAATGGATGTGCTGTCCTCTGTTGGTCATACCGGTTGTCACATGTAAAATTCAATCAACTCAAAAAGGCCGTTGTGGTATGTTAATTATTTCTACATCTTAACTGCTACTGGAGTTAGCAATTTCTGGTCTGCATTACTTTCTCTTAGGCTGTGATTTCATAGATAGTTTTCTAATTACAAAATTAATTTCAAGTAAATAACCATGACATGTCTTAAAATGTTACTTAGCAACATTATTATCAAGCTACTAATTTGGCAATGTTATTTAGCAAAATGTAAGTTCTGTCTGCAAACTATGGAAAACCAGACTCTGTATTATCTAATTTGTAGGTGTGTCATGTAACACAGATTCACAGGCCTCAAAGTGTTGTTACGTGGGTGGGACACAGCCACAGCTCTCG
>NW_009624001.1:0-1081 GCF_000690535.1 Cariama cristata | reverse complement strand
TCTATTGACGATGTTGAGACATTACTGTTTTTTCGGGCCAACTTCAGACAGACTCTCACAGAGCTTGAGCAAGAGAGTGTACAGAAGTAGAAAGCATAATATAAGATGCAGCTTTGAAGAGAATAAACGACTTCTCTGAAGAAAACAGAGAAAGTAAGTGGTAGATAAAATGACAATTAACAATCAAATCGGTGATCAATAATCAATAACAATTGCAATCAATAACAAAATTGTCAAATAATCGATAACAATTGAAATCAAGAACAATAAAATCATCAAACAATCAATAACAGTTGAGATCAATAGTCAACAGATTTGGGGACGTCCACATTAGAGGGGACATCAAATAAGTGATGTGCATTGAGTACGGATGTTAAACATATTAATCGATTTACCATTTTCCAATTTAGAACATACAATATTACGGACAAAGTGAGACTGAGTAAAACCAGTACCAAGAGAACAACAATGGGGTGACACAACTTGCTTAAGGTACCATGGCAGTGGGTGACCATTCGAAAAGCGTGTCCCACCATTTATGTTCTGCATCTCTTTTCACTCTTTGCAAAATATGGTGGATTTCTTTCACGTTATGATGAACAGTTATCAAGGTTTTTTGTCGGTTTTCTTTGATCTTTTCTAAAATTTTTGTCAAATCTGGGTGTTGTAGCAGTTGCTTCACCAAAGTGAGGTTCATCCCAATGGGTGTAGGCAATAATTCGTGAATCAATGTGTAATTAGATTGCAACAATTGATGAGACATATCGGGAGTTAAGTAGTTAAAATCACGTCCTACAAAATCACATCCTACAATTTTAGTAAAGTTACAAACACAAACATTTGAGTGATTCAACAGTGATTCAATAATGCCATCTATAAGTACAAAATCACAAAGGGTTCGCATACAAATACATCCTTTTCCAGTATATACAAGTACAGTTTCAAGGGTTTCACTGGGATGTATTTCAAAATGACAAACGTTTTGTTCAGTATCAAGGCAAATGTCCTGGGCCTTAGTGGTATTACTTTCACATATAAATCCTGTTGTTCCTGTACAACGCAAGATTCCAAATCTACAGTT
>NW_009624000.1:84542-128022 GCF_000690535.1 Cariama cristata | reverse complement strand
ATATATATATATTTATATATAAAAAATTACATTGGCTGTATGTGAAACCTTGAGGTGCTGAAGAATAAAATAAAGGTGTTAAACAGAGGAAAAACTTTTTTGGTTTTTTTTGTTTGTTTTTTTCTTTTTTTTAAATAAGCAGCTCTGTACAATGAAGGCTCATTATGAAAAAAAAAGTCAACAGCATAGTTATAAAAGAAACCACAATTTTTAAAAAATCATCTTCTAAGCAATTGTGGAATTTGAAAAATGTAGCAGTCACATTTACAGACAGGTCAGAGCTATCGGATCAGCAACAACGCTATTTTTTCAGTCTCCCCAGAGGAACATGCAGAACAATGCGTGCACAGAACAGGTAGGGGGAAGGAGGGGAGGGCAGAGAAGAGGAGGAGGGAAAAAAAAAGAATAGAAAAAGCTGGTGCACAAAATGGAGGGAGAGCTTTTTTTTCTCTTTTTGAAATATCGGACGTAAACAGAAAACAACTGAGGCAACTTGTAAAATCTACAGCGTTTTGTGAATACCCCACTGGCAAAATAAACGACGTCTTTTCCCCATCTCCCATCTTTAAACCTGACAGTTTAAAACACTAAAGAAAGTTTTCAGACTTCGGAAGGAAATGTGACTTTTATTAATCCCTGCACCCCCTCCCCCAACAACCATACCCCCCTTGATAGGTATTTTCCTTCCTATTTGATAACGTTTGAGGCATTTTGAAATCAAAAAGACAATGCAATGAATGTTGTGACAGAGAGGGAGTATAATACAGTATATGCATTACTAAAAGGCAATTCTTCAAGGAGGACATTTCCTTTTAAAAAAAATAATAATAACAACAAGACAGCAAACTAGTTTATACAGTACTATACGCAAAAAAAGGGTAAAAGAATTAACAATTCATAAATAAAAGACAGGTCCCAGACCTGTTATTTGTGAACCATTTTCTTAAATAGGTGCATTATGTAAATCTTATGTACAACAAAATTACTTTGCATAACAACTGCAAGGACACGGGGGGGAGGTGAAAAATCATACTGGTTTTGGTTTTCTTCTCTTGAGATTTTTGTAAGTTTGATTTTCTGGAGCAAAACTGGTGAAAGAGGAGTTCTGACTGGATGGGTGCCAGCCAAGGAAACCCAGGTAAATCATGACAAATGAATTATTTTTTTTTCTCCACACGGCATAAAACACAAAGGCAAATAAAATCCACAAAGGTGGTTTTTTCCTCTTTATAATCCTCTTGCTGCTACAAAGTCCTTTTTTTTTTTTTTTTTTTTTTTCCTTCCATTTTCAATTTAAATTATGTTGATTCCAAAATCACAAAGCTGAAAGAAGCCAGCTGGGTTCAGGCTTGCCCTGTGCCCCCGACACACACAACGCCACTCCTCTACCCCACAACCACGACTCCTACCACCAAGTCCCAGGACTTACTGCTCTACAGGTATTAGCCAAAAGTTATTTTCTGGTTTGTTTTTCTCTGTTTTAAAAATCTTTTCCTTCTCACGAGAAGCAAAAGAGAAGAGTCGGAGGCAGGGAGAGTTCACCACGCTTCGGTGTAACGGACGTCCACTTCTTTCAGATTGGGTAGTTTAGCCTGTGCGGGAGGGTAGGAAAAAGTCACAATTAACGACGCGCGTTCAGGACTCAAGAAAAAGGTTCCCGTCAAATCTGTGCCGTCAGCCACCTGGGAGGATTGATCTACCGGCCACAAACCGCAGGAAGATGCGCTACGACCTCCACCCTGCAGAATACCAGTGCTGAGTTCAGCGGTGAGCTGAAGCATACAGGTGTTAATGAAGGAACAAGATGCTGAGCTTTTACAGACACACAAGACTAAGTCACACCTACGGCAAAAAGGAGTGGCTCTAGTAAAACCCATGCACTAGCGATCAGGTCCAGATCAGACCCCGATCTTTATTTTTTATACAAATGCATAGTAAAATTTGTTTGTCAAACTCCAGCCGTGAAGGCAGCAGACTCAAACTGCAGCCGACAGCCAGCCACACGATCCTTCTTCAGCCTCCACACTAAGTCATTGCTTGATTTTTCCTTCCATGTATTAAAAAAAAATTCAGAGAGTGTTAGCTACTTCTGGTGTCTTTGTGGTCTCCTCTCCATAACTCCACTGCATTTGGACATATTGTTCCTGAATTACCCTGCGTGAGGAAAATGGGAATCGGCTGTTTGCACTGTTCCTACTCATCGATCCCGTTTCCATGCTCTTGACCATAATTGCACACCTAATTCTCTCAAAACAAATAAACACGTTTAATTAGGCTAGGGCATAATTGAGGAGCTGGAAGTTTCTAGGAGTCATTATTACCTCACTCCTTGATTTATGTGCACGCATATTTTGATAAGAGCTAGTCATAATCCTACAGACACTGCCAGCAAATAATTTTTCAGTTAGGCAATAATGACTTCAGTAGTGGGTGTTTATTTATTGTCTGGTTCAGCCTGCCTGGTACATATGTGGGTGTCTGTGTGTGTGGAAGCGTGTTTAGCGGGGTGGGGGATGGAGCGGAGAGGAAATGTCATCACTGGCTTGTGCCCCAAATGCTCTCGCAGACCAAGGGGAGAAGAAGGAAAGATTTGTATCAAAAACACGTTCTTTGAAGTCTGAGCTGTTCTCAACAGACCTACAACCATGTGCCCCAGGGAAAGAAACTATTACCCTCCCTTTGAACACACACAGAGCTCTAAAAAAATGGCCACTAAGATAAATCTCAATGAAAGAGGTAAGAGGGGAAAAAGTGACGCATGCCTGTTTTCTCAGCTTTTTTAATTTTCTGCAACCATCGGGACTTTGCTCACAGCCAGTTTTGCTGTTTGCCCTGGCAAGTCACTTTCTTGTGTTGCCGCTAAGGACTGTTAATGCAATACCAGAGCAGAGGGAACCGGTTAGGAAAATACGAGTTTTGGTATGAAGTTGTGGCAAAGGGGCTCAGAAGCAGGGGTAGGGCTGGGGGAGCCTTTCAATAGACTTGATTTCAGAGCCCTGGGCCAAATACAGCATTGACCTTGATTGTCTGTAAATGCTTGGGGCCTGATATAAGCTCCATTGTGCGAACCCATCTGCAAGCCAGCTGTTAATTCCAAGGACGACTCTTTTGCATATACAATTGTGACACAAGTTTTGAAAACTTGATGTTGAAAAATCCATGCTAGCAGCATTACAACTGAGTCCCTGGGGGAGCTCTGGCTCCACAGCCAGAACCAAAGATAGACATTTGCAGTGAACTTTGAAAGCAGAGCAGTTTCGGGACTTGCCTCAAGTTTGAAACTCAACCCAAGCTTGTGACCTTTTTGAGTAAACCTGGCACAATCTAAGGTTTCAGCACACAAGACAATATAATGTTAAGTTTCATCTTAGGCGCTTGGGTTTCTCAGGTAAGACTCTGGGAGATGCGACTCTCACAACACCAGAGTGAAGACAAAGTCCAAGTGAAGTCATGAAAGTCAAGGCATCTCAGGCAGTCTTTGTCTGAAACCGCCTGGGGCCATTCCCCTCCCACAGCTACAGTCTAGTTCTTTACACCTTTTTGCCGAAGTGGTTGTAAATTCACAGTACAAATGGTAACACCAGAATCTTACATGCCAAACTTGGGAACTGGGCATTTGTGCAGGTGGTTCTGTTTAAAGCCCAGTTCCAGTCCAAGAGGCGTCAGGATAAACTTGCACCTTCCTCAATGCTTAATACTTCTCCCTTTGTATTCTGAGTCAAAGCTCCGTAATGCTGTTCACCCACGTTACTTTTGGTCCTATTAACAGTACAGGACATGGCTTTGGAGGTGCGCACTAGATTTTACCTGTCTCTGTATCCTCATCAGAAACAACCAATACATTCCTATTTATGAAACCTTTACTGTTGATAGCACTGGCGAAAAGATTCAGTTTCTGACTCCATCTCATACTCATCCATTCAGCATATTAAATGTTTCCTGGGTCCATCAAAGCCAGCAACCTCAGAATGCTGTTCTCGGTCATTATCTCCCCCAAAATAATCCACTTCACCCTCTTCAGATGACTTTCATGCTACCTACTCCATGGGGCCAGCTGTCTCTGTACCAGGCACTACCGCCATGCACTTGCTAAATCTGCAAGTCCTTGTGGGCCAGCTACTTCTCATCTTTAGTGGATACAATTCAGAAATACCTTGAGATCTTCGTAGGTATCTGCTGAAAGTTTGGTGCTGTTCATATTTAAACTACACAGGCTCTTCATGGCTAAAAGAGAAAACACACAGATATTTATCACCATGCTGCATTTTCTTAAAATATCAGGCTTACAGTAGCCAAAGCATAAACAAGACATGACTATGTGCAGCACTCTCAGGAAAAAGCTGAATAGTGTAAAATACAGAAGTACGAATGGATAAACAGCTGTTTGGGCCCTCATCCAGGAAAAAGTCCCTATTTAGGAAGGGCCATTAAGCATATGCTTAAGTCCGCTGACTTCAAAGGAGTTCAGGCAACTTCTCATAATCAGTTTCCTGCACATTATTCTGAATAGTGCCCGTTCTCAGTGCTCTGCGTGGTGCACGTAGGGGCCATGCTGATCTAGCAGTCCTCCCTCCCTCCTCCCTCCATTTCCATTTTAGGCTCCAGTACTTAGCAGAATAGTTTCCTAAGATGAGCCATAACTACTGGCCTGTCTGGCACGTCTGTGTAGGATCAAGCCTATTAAAGGAGCCCTTCAAACCCAATAGGCGAGGTTTATAACACACCGTTGGATGTAGGAAAGGGTCTCATTCTGGCACGTCGAGCAGCGCTCAGTGCACAGGGTAATCCTGAACGCTGCTTAGATGGCCCCACTGTGCCTTGCCCTATTTATATTAAGAACAGCTAGAGTTTGACGTCCCCAAAAGAGGAATAAAAAACGCCAGAGAGGGTATGAAACCTGCCCTGCATGGTTGCCAAACTCACTAATCAGTTGCTGTATGGCTTTGCAATCTTCCCCTTCTGCACCACAAGGTCAGACTCCCACCCAGAGGGGACACCCACGGGAAGGCACGTGAAAAAAGCTGGGGAGTCCCAGGGCAACAACAGGTCACCATGTGAGATCGAGACAAGTGCCACCAGTAAAGTCAGAAGCAAGAGCAAGCGTCGGGTCTGGGACAACAAAGCCCACACAAGGTCACTAAGCGTTGTCGGGCTCAGACCACTGTCCCGCTTCCCCTGCCTGCAGCCGAACTGCCACTTGAGTGGGCAGGGAGGAGAGAAGTTTAAACCCAAACACAACCACGGCCTGTCCTAAATCCCTGCGGAAGCAGCGCTGCGGCAGCCAAGAAATCAATCTCCCGTCTGAACCCACGTGAATTCCTCCAAACCCACATAATTTTCCTCTGTAGCTTATTTTGGTCACTTACAACTAAGTGCCAGCAGCCCAGCATCCGTGACAGGAGTCTCGCACAGGTTGAGCACTTGCAGCATGGTGAGGTGTTCAGACAGAAGCCGCAACCCTGCATCTCCGAACTGTGGGGTGCAAGCAAAGTCGTGTTCAAACAAGGCGTGAACATCATGGGCAAGTACCTCACTGCAAACAGGGCACATTAAAACGAGGTTTGCAGATGAGCCCTCAAAGCCACACTTACATTGTTTACTGCAATCTCAAATGACAGGAGAGAAAGCAAATAGTTTTATCCCTATTTTGCAGACGGGGAACAGAAAAATTAAGCGACTTGTGCGCACTTAACCACAGGCCATCATTTAATTAGAAAGGTGCCTTTGAAGTCTGGACTTTGTATGAGGCAGCTACCACCCAGGCCATACAAGACGGTTATGGCATTCTCAGCCAGTTACCAGCCACATCACCAAACCCCCCCCCCCCCCAAAAAAAAGGATAATGCAAGTGGTATTAATTAGCTATTCTGGTCTCACGAACAATGTACTATTGATTAGTAATTGTTCTATTGACTCACTTCGTTTCTGCTGTTTCTAAACTCTAGATTAATGGAAACCAGGATATCACAAAATAAAATGGAAGCTAAACTTTTTTTTAAATTAAATTAAATTTAAAAAAATGATATAAAAAGCAGGCTCTTTGTCTAGTGAAATCAAACTCATTTTGTGCAAGAAGCATCGAAGTTTTCAAATCCAAAAGGTAGATTGTTAGGACAAATCTGGAGGAGATATGAGACAGTCTTAAAACAAGCAAGCAATCAGATTCTACTTCATATTCCCCATACAAAAAGAGGAAATTTCTGGAATACAAAAGTAAAGAAAACTAAATAAGATATTTACGTGACATTTGAGTGGAAAAAAAAAATGCTTTTTGTGGTTGCACTAAGAATAATCGTATTTTCAGCAAGCACTACAAATAGGTGCTAACAGAAAACAGGGAAAACGTATTCAGTGGAGAACCTCAGAGACCAAAACCAGCAGGGAAACATAGAAAAAAAATCTAATTTTAAAAGCTCTTTCAATTAACAGCTGAATAATTTATTCAGTTAACTTGGCCTCTTTTTGCTTACAAAATAACCACATTCTCATTATAGTTTCCTTCTATTTATTCATTATTTGAGTTTCTTTTTGTTGCCGTTGTTTTTAAAGAAATTCTGGTTGATCAGCATTCAGGGAAATTCATTGCCTACACTGCATAGACTCTGTGTTTTGGTTGACCAGATGAGCTGCACAGTATCATTTTTTTCAGGCTAAATGGGTGAAAGCGTAAGCACTTCTGAGATGAACAGCAGCACATGTACTGCAAAATACACAGTATCAACAATGCCTAAATGGAACATTCAACCCAAGATAGCAGCAACCCTTTTATAATTTAAAATAAAATAAAATTTAAAAAATTAAAAGAAAAATCAGCCTCCAAGATGAGCTAGACCAGCTAGAACAGCCCTGTAAAAATAGCATGACAAACTCATTCTAAGCAAGCCTCTTCACACACTCTTCTTGTGCTGACGTAACGTGAAATTTCAGAATTAGTCAGCATTGGTTCCTGCTCTGAGTTTCAGTCTGCAAAGCACTTACCTGAGTTGACCATAGGTTCAGCTGCTTGAGTGAAGGCAGTTTAATGAGGTGTTCCGCACAAGCACTTGTCACATTGGTGAAGGCCAGGCTGAGGTTTTCCAAATTTCCAAAAGATCCAGAGCTTAGCAAGCGGGCCAGGTCTGCATCCTGAAAGCAAACAACAGATTGATAAGCAAGATTATTGACTCCTCAGCCTGCAACCATCTGCAGTGGTGTCACCAATACTGTTAACCAGCAAAAATTGCACAATTATACCACTTGTTTACAGTAATAGAGAAGGACACAGAGAAGTTTCTGTTTGTTTGGCAAGCAGCTGGGCTCTTGTGGCAGCATTGCTTCACACACCCTGGGAAAAATTTATCCAGACATTAGGACAAAAATTTTCTTTGCGTGTGTATCCTTATGAGACACGAAGGCTTCAGTGTCAGAACAAATGTCAAAGATGGGTCTTTTAACTTAATGAAGATTTCACTGCAAGTTCTAGATCCAAACGGTGTTCAGCACCATTACCTGGCCTCAGTGAAGATAGCCTGAGTTTACACCAGGCTTAACTGCAATAGTCATGGGTCTCTCTCAGATTTTCATGTCTAAGACCCAGAACTGGACATTGTGAAGTCTGCTTTTTTAATGCAAAATTCTGTCTCCAAATCTACCATTAGATCCTACTATAAATTCCAAATCTGCACACCAGTAGAAATCTGACAGTCTGATGCTTGTACTGGTGTTAGAAACTGCTGCACAGACCGAAGAGCAGAAATGTGCCCTTACTTGTGTAAACTCCAGTTGTGTTGACAGAGCAAGCGGAATGGCTCCCCTCTCGACTGACCAAAACCACTGTGCCACATGGCAAACATAAATCAAGTGTTTAAATATGGAAAGACAAAGCTTGTTTTTCTATTGACATGATTAACTTACTGTGGACTTGGATGGCAGTGTTAACCTTGTGGGACCACCTTTTCTTTGCTGTAAGAGAGAAGATATTTTGGTCAAACGAGTTGCCATTCTACATTTCAGACCAACTGAAGTATAGCAAGCTCTTCACTAGAGCAAACCCTGCTCCAATTTCAAAGCTCCCTGACAACCCTTCCACCTCTTCCCTGCTTTTTCCGCACTGACTGATTTTTTTCTGAGGGGGCCTGTTGCTACCCAGGGGACATCCACTAACCGCAGCTAGTGGTCTTTGTGCCATGGGTCAGCACTTTGTCTGATTCAGCCTGCCATTATTTGGTTACTTTCACTTTAAAGGAAACAGCCTTAAAATGCTAGACTAAGGCAGCAAAGGGGTTGAGACTGCACAGCTGATTAAATCATTTGTTTCATTTCAAAAAAAGCATATACTTTTCAGGCTGGGAGCAGGGGTTAAAGAAGACAAATATAAATGTGAAAGAGGGAAGAGGAAGACTGTGGGTATGTTTGAAGAAGTGCTGAGAGCAGATCTATCTTCAATCTGTAGATTCTGTTTTGAAAATCAGGAAAAAGTCTTTTTCTCATAGGCTTTAGCTCTGAGAACTAGACGTAAAGACCATCTCAGTGAAATGCTGTGAATGTCAAAGCATTAAGAAATGCTGGCCAGCACTAGAACCATTTGCTACTCATATGTCAAAAGGTGGCAGAATTTGACAAGCTGACTTGTAAGATCTTTAGACAGCAGGATTTCACCTTTATTCTTTCACACAGATTCTAAGCAGGTTATTGAATATCATTCATAAACATAGTGTGGGATTAGACACGTCAGTAAATATCACACAGTATATATATTCACAGCAAAATCCTCCAAATACTGCTCCCATCCTGTTGTTAACTGGGAATTTCACACCCTGCTTGTCTTTCTTTTGTACCTCCATTTCTGGAGAGTACAGACCACAATGTGCTATGGCAATACTGCATGCAGGACGACATACCAGCTCTTTTAACTCCCTCTGCCTGTCACACAGCTGTTCATACATTCTCTTTCCCACGTCTGTGCTTTCCAGGGTAGAGATGATCTGGAGCTGGGTGTCGTTATTATCGATGATGTTGTATTCCAGCATCAAACACAAAATCTAGCAGCAGAATGAAAGAACAGTGGTCACTGCACTGCCTACATTCAATTTCTTCCAAATATCCTAATTACACTGGGCATGCTAGTTGGGTAAGTTTTTAGAGCATGCATTACGCAGGCTAGATTAGAGGATCGTAGCAACATTCACTGACCTTCCAACACAAGAAACCAATTTTTTTTATTCGTAAAGAATGAACCCTAATCTCTGAAAGTCAGTCTATCTATCCTGTCTTCCATTAGTGCTCATCCCTTCTGACTGAGAGGCGGAATTACTTTGCATCAGTCCTGGAAGATGGCTTCATGCCACAGCCCTCTTCAGAACAGGTACAATCGATCCGATATTTCCTAGGTACACCGGCTAGATTGCAGATTGGCAGTCCCAAATGCTGGATTTTCTGTCCCTAAGCGCTGAGGTTTCTGTGCAAGCAGAATGCGTGTGAAGTGTATCCAGTTTATGGAGCAGGATGGGGAAAGGCCAGAGAGGCTCCAGGAGAAGACGGTGCTGGGAGCTCGCTGCTGTGGCCAGGACACCCTCCATCTCATTGGGAACACACCTGACTCACCCCTGGGCAAGGGGCTGCCAGGAGCAAGTCAGACACCAGGGGATGATTCCAGTGGGTCACATGGGCTTAGGACACAAGCTGCCCCCTCCATGCTGCCTTTCCTTTTCAGCTACATATCATGCCATTGCGATTAAAATGCAAAGTTTTTATTCCCTCCATAATTTTAATTATTTTTAATGAAAAAACATCAAGCAACATTATATTCAAAATCACGCAGCACACTCTTATTTACTGGATTAAATTAGCATGCACAGATCTAAGTCAATGAAAAACTGTAACTCCTTGCACCTATTTAACCATCCTGTATTTCCATTTAAAATATATGATGACATTTATCAAGAAACTGCTATAAAGAAACCCAGAACAAATATGTATAAACTATTAGTGTAACAAAATTACTAATCATAAGCACAAAAAATGTGTATTAATGCAAGTGAATAAGGTTTTGTAAACGCACCTCTTGTGCACTGCTCATTTTGCAGGTGGCAAGACAAGCATCGGGCATTTAGTAACGGAAAAGCCGTGTGGTTCTGAATTCTGACCCCTCACCGCAGCTTATACCATCATGGCCATTTATTTCCCATCTTAGTCTCTGCAACTGAATTATAGCAAACAACCTCCCTCTCTTGCACCCACCTTTCGTGTAATTCACACTCATATCTGCAGAACAACAATATTCTGTTCCACTGAATCAAGAGAAACACAACTGCCCACTGCTGGTGTTTGATACGACAAAAACCTGAACTCGGCTTCTCTAGTTCCACTAGATCTAATTCTGGGAAAGGCAGTGTGAAACCGAATCTGAATACTGCTCGTAAACCTATAGGACTACGTATGTTTAGGGCTTACCTCTACCATCGTCTGGTTACCCCTCAAAGCCAGTAGCATGCAAGGTCCTAATTTATTTTCAGCCAGTGAAAGAAGGAACTTCTTTGTTTTGTAGCAGGATCCCATTAAAATATGAACCTATTTGAGAAACAGAGCTAAAATTAGAGGTGGAAGCCTAAGAAACACATATACCTCAGGAAGGGACATTGTTACACAGTCAAACAAATGTCAGTATTTGCAAGAAACCTAAAGAAAAGGAGGCTCTCAATACGATTATGGTTGCAGTCTCTCAACAGCTTTATTGCTGACTGGAAGTGACTTTTTGAAATAGGTGATGTCTAGTGAGATCTGAGGAAGTGGGTAGTTTTTCTCCACAAAGAAACTCTGCCGAGAGCCCAGAGGCCTGATACAGGCTCCCCAGGAAACACTAGAGCAGCTGTGCAATTGCCCCCATCCCTAGTAATATGATGAACCCAGCCCCAGGGGAACCACAGGAGATTTTGCTTTTGCATCTGTTTGTGGTTTAGTTTCTCTGGAAACGCCAGCTGGTGAGCAAGGGTTGTGTGGGTTGGATGTCTAGGTAAAAGGCAGTGGTGCTGGCAATCTGCTGGCTGAACACGAGCCTTGGTTAAGGGGCGGTGATGGACCAAATCACCTGTTCAGAATGAACAGACATGAGCTGACTGGGAAAGGAAGGAGTGCCTTAAGAAAATCCGGCAGTCCTGAGTCAGAGATGATTTCATGTGCTTTCATGCTCTTGGGTCATTATCTTGCTTTCCCTTTTGATCAGTTTTCCCTGAAAGGAAAAAAATGCTGAGTACACCGCCTGAGTAAGACTCCTTTGAGTCCACCAGCTGACAAAAGTGTCCTGCAGACTCTCCTAGCTCTAGAAAGCATTGGATGATATCACATAGTAACACCTATGGCAGAAATGCAAAGCCATTTGTACAAATCAAATATAAGAGTCTCTTCTCATAAAAGAGGTTGGCAATAATCTTTCCCATTTAAAAGCCCTAGAGATTAGCTGCAAAGAATTTTGAGTTCCTAGCTGAAAGTCTTATTTTATGGCCCAGCTAGCTGATTCACTAGCTCACTGGCAGAGCACTATGTGAGAATTTGTAGTTTCCAATGACCTGGGCAGTAAGAGCTCCATTACGTAGACTCAACATCAGCACTACTCTACAATAAGCTTGTAAATACGTTCTGTGGTCCCCTTGGTTCATGGTATTGCCTGGACTATGTTCAATACTGCTGAAGGTATCGCAACCACGCCATGATGGGGTCAGTTCTACGCAGATCATGTGCTATCACACAATTCTTCCTCCTCATGGCTTCATTACCAGCAAGCCCTTTGCAAAAACACAGAATCTTTTTTTCTGAAGTATCCATCAGCTCAGGTAGCCTTTAAAAACAGTAAGCTTTGAGCCAAAAAGGATTTCATTTCATGCAGTTATCATTAAGCTTTTTTGGATGTTTTCTTGAGCGACGGAAGATACTGACGCTAACGCTAATGTAAGGTCCATCTCAGAACAGGATGTTTTTCAAACTTTATGGTTAGTCGTTAGCAGCTCTTTAAGTATTTATCAACATCCTTGCAAAGGGCAGAGAGTACTGCATATAAATGTGTGTTAGCATTGTGCTTTCTCATGCACATCATCTCCTGATGCTCATAAATATCTTGGACCACAAAAGCTCTCAGAACGAATTATATCATTCTGAAGAAATTTTCTTTTCAAACATAAAAGACATAGAATCAGTGAGGAGGGATGAAACCTTTTGTGAACAGTCTTCGTCCATTATCTGTTTCAAAGGCATCTGATCTATCTGAATTTAAGAGTATAGACAAACATGCATGTTCTTCATGTGCCAAAACGTTCAGCATGTGGGAGATCCACAAAGCGCAGATCCCCCTGAAAGTCACTTCACTATATACCCAACAGCCAACTTCAACAAACGTTTTTCCCCTTACCAGGGAAAGGAAGTAATATCATTTCCATCTTACTTGCTATATGGAGAACTAATACACAGTGAGAACTAGGTGACTTGACCCAGGTTACACAGGAAGACAGTGCCAGTATCAGTGATTAAAACCTGTTATTTTCTGTCTAGTCCTTCTAAGAGTTATAAAAGAAACAACTGCAGGAAATGAATGCTGGTTCCTCATTATACCTCCCCACAACAATGTAATTGGGCAGAGAAATGGCTAACACATTTTTATATCTATCTATCCATCCTTTGATTCATTCAAAGTTACTGTTGTTTTTAAATTCCAGGGTGGCCTATAAATAAAAACTATAGGTGTGGATGTGCAGAACAGTCTGTCTCGTCTGTCTCCCAGTATTCCATATTCTCTGAGAGAGTTTTTTACACAAACACACATATTTATAAATACAAAAATACATTCATATGTACACACAGTCATATATACATGCATGGTTTTGTGCATGACACTACCACTGAAAAAATACACCGAAGTTCAAAAAGAGAAAGCTAACATGTTAACTAAACTGTGACTGCAAGCAAGTTGAATGGATTTGGTGATATAAAGATTTAGATTTCCTGGTGAACATTTGTACTTTACACAATCATGATTTTGATAATTTTTTGACTAAAGCGAGTAGATCTTGTTACTGCCAACTACACATTAGCTACTTACTGCAAAGAAGTTACTAAACTCACGTTATTGCAGACACGTACCATACTGGCAAACAGCTCTCCATCATCATCACATGCCACTCCTCCAGGGCTGTAGAGCTGGAACCAGCCATCTTTGCCAGCCCGCACACTCAGCAAACATGAGTGGACCTGCCAAAAAGTGAAGACATTGGGAAGATTACGGCCCTGCCAATAACCATTAGCGTCTTCCACACTGGGCCAAAAGAAGTAACTGCAAAACCAGGGACGGCTTGAAATTTCATGGTTAATATTCCAATCTACAGAGCTGCAGGCAAGTCACTCACAGAATCCATTTTTTCAGTATAAACAAGGAGGGAAACTGTATCATCGCTAATTGCATGGCCTTTTTCATTCCCTTTACACAAATCAAACACAAAATGGCTCTAATCTAGAACAGCTCCTTTCATTTGGAAAAAAACCAACCCCCAAAAGGCAAAAAAAAAAACCTCCTCAAATTTCTGAGCTCCTGCCATTTTCCCCTCATCCTCCCAGCATGTGTGTCTATACTTCTGATGTGATCTGCATATCAAATGCAGTGGCTGATGGCTTGTTCATTCCAATCATTAAAAATTCTTATTACTCCTGCTATAATAAAATTTGACCAGAATCAGGGTAAAGGAAGTCCACAAGGAAAATTCAACAGGGATACGTAAGACAGAATTTGCACAGAAGAACTGGCACCAGTGACCAACCATTAATCTAAATTTGGCCCACTGTAGAGATTACTATATCTAGTCCCATAGTTTAACAGAGGAGTCATAATTAAGCTTTTTCCACCCCAACCCACCCCCCGCCTTGAAGAGACAGATGTTCTATTTCAATTTTTGAGGGGTATGAGGAGCAGGTAAAGTCCATGGTTTTCCCTTTGGGCATGTAACACCAGTGACAGATGATATCCTGGTGCCATTCTAAGACAAGAACGTCTCTCTTATCTGACAAGGATGACGACTGCTCACAAAGGCTAAAACCATGAAAACCAGGAGTTCTGGGCAATGATGATGATGACACAGCCTCCTCACCCACATTTTGGGAGAGCTTTCTTCCCTTTATGCCAACACCAAAAAGTAATACAGATGAGAGGTTCTCTCTGACTCAGCTGATGATGTTGAGCAAGCTCCATGTGCAGCTATGAAGCAGTCAGCCACCACGAGCCTACAGCTACACACTCATTCTGGTAACACACCTCTCACTCCTTTTCTCCTGCTAATTCATGAGAATTATGGTCATTTGCACACAATGTAACTGAAACACAATAAAACCTGTTATTTTGTAAGCTGTATGGATCCATGGATTTTGCTTTCCTTTTTTGTATGGAAGATGGAAAGCTCTGAAGAGATTCAACAGAGTGGGAAAATCTTGCTGGTTGCAGTTTACTGCAGAGCAAGGACATCAACTGATGCCAGACAACGAGATCACAATACACGTTTATACATAAGGCAAGAAACCATTCATACTAAGACCGTGTGCCCTGGGTGGCTATTACTCCCTAAGAGACTTGGGGAGTACTACACCATGGGAGTACCACACTTGGGGAGTACCACTTGGGGAGAACCATACCATGTTTTGAAACAAACTACTTAAGGAGAGATCTTCTGAACAAGTATGCTTGCAATCCCTCCAATTAATAGTCTGTGTAAACTGGAAATAAACTCACTTCTTGCCTTGGATCTTCTGCAAATCTCTGAATCACGTATTTCAGCTCCCTGAAAAAAAAAATGTTAAAAGGACAGGAATAAGCAGTTGCTGGCTGCACTTTTCACACAAGTGTCACATTTCTCTTGGATTACACTTTAAACAATATCTATTCGTGCACTTTAGAGAGAAACAAGTTGAACCGCTTCCACAGGAAGGAAATATGAGGTCTAAAAGTGATTACCAAGGACAGTGTCTATTCACAATAGCCTAGAAAAGCTTTCAGAGATGTGCAGTGACAAACTCATTTGTAAATTCTATTGGCATCCAGTGCCTTTAGTCCTTGGGCTTCTGTCGTCACAGTAAGTTACAAAGAAAACTACAGCTTTTTACTTCTAACAGAACATGCTTGCAGCCCCTCACAGATAAAAAACATTAGAGACACAATATTGAATAATGCATCATTGCTATTATTGACTAGTAGAAGTATTTTAAGTAATTTCGTCCCTTCAATAAAACAAACAAATGAACCCCACAAACTTACTTTGTGAATTTCTCATGTGCAAGAGCCCTGAAATTTAAAACAGAAGAGTATGAGGATTTGGGAGAAGGGAAGGAGACAAAAAAAACCAAACCAAAAAACCAAACAACCACTTTTCAGTTCTTTCCAGATAATAAAAGGATTCGCTAATCAGCTGCAGCACACAAGACCAAAAGAATAATCTTTCCTAAAAAGATCAGGTAAAGTCCCCTTCATTAATCTAGGGGGAGAAAATAAAGGGGAGGGGGCAGGAAAAAAATCGTTTGGAACAAATCTTGTAGCTTTTCCCTGAAATAAAGGGGAGGGGGCAGGAAAAAAATCATTTGGAACAAATCTTGTAGCTTTTCCCAAGTCCTGTCTTAGACAAGGCTCTGACTAACATCAGCGGGAGCTTTGGGTCAGAAGAAAGTAAGGAAAAGACTTACGATACAGCTATATAATTACAAACAGAATTCTGGCTACCTCCAAGAGCCAGATGAATTCTTTACTTGCAATGCAATTAAGGTATGGTCACAACTAATTAACATCATACATCAGCAAAGTAATTAATGGTCATTCTGTGAAGTGCCTTGCATCATGGTATGGTTTACACCTCCCCTAGGACTCATGTTTGACTTAGGTAAATGATGTCTCTGTTGCCTATCTCCAAGCTCTCGCTGTAGCCCAGGTAACCTGGCATGGAGGATTAGACTTCTCAGATTCAAGACATTGGGTCATTAGGGGATGTGATAAGCTAGTAAATTGTACAATTATAGGTTGTAATGTTTGTCCGTGGAGGCCTGCATTTTATAAACACTGCTGTTCATTAATAGGTTTCTGAGGGAGCTTGGCTGATCTGTGGGGTAGCTTCTTCATTTAATGGAAAATACAAACGATACAAGTCTCTGACGCCAGTAAAGCATCCTCCTCCACCAAATCTCTCACTTTGCTTTCTTCCTCACCAGCTTTCCTTCCTTTCCCATCTCCCTGTCTCTAGTTAACCATTTTTCTCTTCAAGATCATCTTAGAGAAATAGGGAAGGAAGATGAAGATGGGTAAGTCTTCACGTCCCTCTGCATCAGCCAAAATCAACTCCAGATTCTAAATCAATACTAGAGGCACAAAGCTCCTATTACCATCAGTTTTTATTTGACATTATATTTCACCATAAAACAGCCCAGTAAATACTAAGACAGTGCAAACTTACTCCTTGGGAAATGGGATAGGTTGAAGCAAGCTGGCCAGGGCTGGTCTCCAGTCATCATAGTCTGACCTGGAAAATGAACATTTTATTAATAGGTTACTCAGTATTAAATATGGTTTGTCAAC
The DNA here is from genome assembly GCF_000690535.1 of Cariama cristata. Taxonomy (NCBI): domain Eukaryota; kingdom Metazoa; phylum Chordata; class Aves; order Cariamiformes; family Cariamidae; genus Cariama; species Cariama cristata. The sequence goes on along the minus strand of NW_009624000.1, from coordinate 111,455 downwards.
AGTTAGTGCAAGGAGTTAAAACCTTTATACTGCAGGCAGCAACAACCCTTCTGTTTTACTGAGACACTCTAAAGATCTACAGTGACATTTCCCTTTCCATTTGCAGCACATTCTCCACTGAGGCACAATAAATCTGGTATTTACAATGACCTCCAGAGAGGCCTTCTTTATGTCAACTTAAAGACATTTGCTGTTTATGAAACCTGTTGACATTTAATCACTAAGTAATACTTTCATCTAAGTTGGTAGAGCAATTACCAGGCCGTTGCTATTTACAGCTCTGCTCCACATTTAATTGGATTCTTTTTTTTGTTTTTGCTGTAAGACATAAGCCCATTTGAAAAACAAAGACACCCCTCCAACCCATTTTTGACCTTCGCACAAAGGAATGGGTCAATTTAAACAGTACAAAGTCTTTAGCTTAAGAGGCGAGAGACTAGAGAAGGAAGCACTGTCAAAATTATCAAGAATGAAAGAGGACAAATGAGGATAACCACAGCAGAGAGCTCAGGCCAGCGGACCCAGTAAGGAGTGTCTCCTCTCTGTTGTGTTAGCACCACAGCTTCCAGCTGATGCATTTTGGTTTCATCTCTGCTGTCAATATACAGAACCATCCCGCTACGAGGAGCCATCCATAAGGCAATGCTCATGTGAACTAGAATAAAGAGGACATTTTGCTTTACAGCATGCACTGGTCAGTGCAAACTAATCTGGCAACATATGATCTCAGTCTACCTGCAAAATGCCAGCTGCTTGAGCACATGTGGTGGAGCAGGTATGGCTTCTCATGTGGGAACGGCACTTTGCACACTGCCACCCCTCTCCTCCAAATGATCTCAAACGTTTAGTGGTTAGTTAGCATTAATGAACTGCCGTCCCAATGCACTGCACAAAGGGTACAATCACTGTAAGATGGATGAAGTGAAGAATACAGAAGACAGGAGAATTAGGCAAGTCAGCACCAAAATGGGGCACAGAACCCACCAGCCAAAGCCCAGATCCTGGCACGGCCTCCTAGGCCACTCTCACTCCAATTAATACCAATGAGTACACACAGAAGTAAATGTAGTAAATCTCATATGGGGTGAAACACCTTGGGATGGCTGTAGAAGACAATGTAGAAGAGCCTACCATCTCCTCTTACTGCTGTTACCCTTCAGATTTCAGTTTTAAAAGCCAGACCATTGGCTGCAGCTTACTGCAACCTTGGCACAAAGTCTGGTGTATCTTTAGGAAGGAACAAAGTGTCGTGTTCTCAAATGGACAGTATCTACTGATACCATTAGAAACAGACAACATATGTACAGGAATCACTCCAAAATAATGCATTGTTTTGCAAAGAGAAGGTTCTAGCCCAGAGAAATTGAAGATGGATGCATTTCCAAAAGTCTCATCCATTTTTTGAACCACATAAAACAGAGATTTCCATAAACTAATAATACACTTAATGTTGGACAATCCACAAAGGCATGTTCATGGACACAAAGAAAACTTATGTGCACGAGCAAGGTATTCTTAAGAAGCAACACGCAGAGCAATTTTAATCGAAGGGGTAATCATGATGTAAAGATCAACCAGGGAGGCAGTTATCACTTGCCCAAGAGTAGTACGAGTTCAGGTTACAAAAATATAAAGTACCTCATGCAAGTAACTAATCCACAAGAACAACTGTGATCTGATAGTAGCTTAACATACTGAAAAATAGATGAATGCCGTACAAAAGCACTGTGGGGTGGGTTAGTAGCTCTTCTTCCATACTGCTGCACAGAAGTCCAAGTTCTCTCCCACACGAGGTGCAACCTAGTACAAACCTAAATGCCTATCAGTAGGCAACTTCAGCAAGTAGTCCTGCCCTTTTCATGGGTGCATTACCAGATCATCCCAGCACGTACTTTCCAGGCATTTCCTGAAATCCCTCTACCAAGAGGCCAAGAACCACAACACTGTGTTGAGTTGAGGGAGATGCCTCTTCCTCCCAACCCATCTCCTCCCCCCTCCCCTCCGCCCAGTTGTTGAACAGCCATAAAAGCACTGAGATACAAGGCTGGGGCTTAAAGGCAGGCAGTCTGGCAATTGAGGTGGCACGGGCCAGGCAAAAACCTCAGTGCTGGTTTTCTTCAAAATACCGAACAAATAACATTTGAGAGTTTCGGTAATGTACCCTAATAAATACAACTTGTTTATTTTCCTCTTGTTATCTTTAGTATTTGAGGCACGAAGCATAGTGTATGTGAAGCTACAGTAATCCAAAAAAAGAAACCTCACGCCCATACCAGTTGTGCTAGAAGCCATTGAGCCTAATTTTCTCCTCCATCAAAAATTCTGTTCTCTGGTCTAAATTAGGAGCAACTCTGAGACAAGGAGTGTTAAACTAACCTAAAGCAAGCGCGAGTCCATTGCGGATTGGATCACTTTGTGATCATGCATTCACAAGGTTTTTTCTAGAGACAAAAAAAAAACCTTACCTGCTTAGACATTAAACAAACAAGGAAGATGACCAACTTTGTTTAGCGCCTCAGAACAGCAAGACGTGAAGCAGGACTTCATTACAAGAGGTGTTTTTTTCCACTTTGTCTGCGTAAAGTGAATATCATAAAACACCCGAGGATGGGGCTTGTCATATAAACTGAAATAAGTCAAGGAAACCTCTGACAGCACCTCTAAGATGAGCTCTCTGGGTTCTTTTAACAAAGTCTTGATTAATTAATGGTCTCCACAAGACTATTTGTTGTTTCTGACCTATGGGTCAGCAACACAGAACTCTGACCTGTGTTCAGACTCATCTGAAAGTCTCTTGTTCACCTACCAGGCCTCTGTAGAAGACAGACGATGCAACATATCCATAGCTGCAGCCATGAGAAGTTCTATCAGAGGTCTCTGATCCACACAGCCTGGGTTTCACTACCTTTGTTAGGTGGAAGAACATAGTCCAGACCACAAGAAGTCGTCTGACTTTGAGCTGGCAGCATACTTACACTCAAACATCCATCTCTGTACTCAGGATGTTGCATGCTCCTCCTGTTACCACTTACACCCCCAGAAGCAGTCAGTCCTGCAGTGTTGTCCTCTTGGCACCGCTGCTGTGCCCAAGCCTCAACTCATCCTCTACATCACAGACCGCCTTCTCGCAAGTGACCTCTGGGTGCAGCCTGAACGCTGGCCCTGGAGACCCCATGCATGGACCTCAGTGCTGGCACTTGGGTCCTCAAAGAACTGACAAGTCTAATGAGCAGCCTTTTTTTTTTTTTTTTTTTTTTAAATATACATACCCTTTGGAAAGTCCTACTAAACCAGTAGCTGATTTTACTCTAAAACCAACACATTTTTATTGGTAGATGCAAACAACTTCAAGAGCAGGTTTTTGAGCAGGAGAGATCCAAAAGTCAGAAGGCTGAATCAGGAAATTCAAAGGTGTTAAAGTTGTTCCACGTCACATGAGATACAGGACCTACAAATCTCTCCTAACAGAAGCTTAAAAGCTGAGACCTACTTGGAGGCTTAGTTCCTGTAACATCTCAGGTTAAGTCTTACACCACTAAAATTCCTCCTTGAGCAATTTGGAAAGTTGTGATTAGTAATAATGCGAACCAATCAATTCTTCATGGCTGATCTTTAAAGGAAATTGCAAGAGGAAGAAAAAAGCTGCTTTATAATAGACTAAGACCAAGTGAAAAACACTGCAGACAGAATTGGACAGTATCACACCCTGACTTTTCTTGAAGGTGGGAGTTACATATGGCATCCATTTGCAGAGCAGGTCTGTGAGAGGGCAGTGAAAATAAACCATAGTCTGTTTTCCTAGGAGGAGAAGAAAAAAAGGAAGTCATCTCCTATGAAATATATAGAGTTTAGTCACATGAGTGGGACCTGAACATAAAATCTACACAGCCTGTAATCCCTTCAATCTGAGCTAGGAAACATGAAACAAACATAGCACAAGAATAAAACTAAACTACTTATTAAAAGCCTACGGTGTTTCTCCTCCTCCCACCTATTCCCTTTTCAAAAACATTTTCCCTCTGTCTCTGCTCATCTCATCTGCACTCTTCTTTCATTTCAGACAGCTGCTTTTTTCTTTTTTTTTTTTGGTCCATTCAAAGCTCTAACACAAGACAGAAGTGTTTGAAGCAGGGAAAGAAAGGGAGATAGATTAGCTCTGGCTGCAGTTACCAACCACTGCAATGAGCCAGGCAAAGGGGCCATGCCAGGAGAAGGAGGGAGCACAGAGCTACAGGGAGAACTCCGGAGAGCGCCTCTGACAAACTCCCTTTGGAGCCCTTCAAAGGGTGCTGGGCTGAGTGCTCACACTCATCACACAGCTTAAATCCCAGGATTGGCCTTACAAAAGCAGAGAAGGAGAAAGACTCCCTGATGTACTCACTGGCTCTGATTTTTGCAGGATTTGTGATTTTAGGTGAGTAACACAGCAGTCACCCTGCAGCCCGATCTATGGGCTCCTGGGAAGCGTGTGCTAGGCTGGAGGTCGGGGTGCCAAGCGGGCGAAGGCTGTCAGAGCAGTCATCTGCTACGGCACACACCTTTACTTACCCAGAAACCTTTTTTAGGGGATTGGCCAGAACACTGGCCAACCATAATAATTAAATAATCCCTGACTGCAATGGTTTTGCCTTAGGGCCATCGTCGTTATTGGCCTGCCAACATAATACATTTTCCTTCCCCGGGATCACCTTTCACCAAAGTGAAAACCTGCCCATATGTCATGTGCGGCACAAACAAACCAAAACATACTAGCAGCCCAGGGCAACCCTGATAAACATGACATAAGAGAATCCACTTGGGATATTCAGAGCATGCCACTGACCTATTGGGGAATGCAGAGAAGCCAGGGGAAGCTTCAGTGGGCACTCGCATTTGGAAAGCTATCGGTCTTACCACCGAGAGATTGCAAGTCCCGAGTCCTCTGTTTTTAGAGGATAATAAAGAGACAAGGAGCAACTACTTGGAAGCAGCTTGTTTCTCCAGACTGAGCAGCTCGATGAGATCAAAAATCTTTTAGGTAACTCCTCTGTTTTCAGACAATAATAAGATGACCAAGCCCCCCAGATATGTACCTTTTCCCTTCTTTCCCCAGCTCTAGGTCCAACTCCCCTGAATGGTATGACACAAAGTTCAGCTCAGGGCTCCAGGGCAGGCCAAGAAAAAGCTCCATCAGAACACCTGTCATATAAGGCACAAAGCTGCTATCTGCAAAATGGTGAAGTGCCTTTTCATGTTCAGCCTTCTTTGGAGCTGGACTTGTTTGGTTTTTTCAAAAGAAGAAAATTTAGCACCACTGAAAGGCCCTAGAAAGGTCCTGCCCTGGCTGCTGAGAAAAGGGCTCCACTGCTCACTCTTGGCATGGTAGCATCAAGAAACAGCAATGCAAGTTTGCCCAAAGGAGCTGACTCTACCCTGGTCACACAGGCCCCAGAAAGGGGTACAAGTGTTCGGGCATCTGGAAGGACCCTTGCCACTACAGACAGCCATGGAAACAAAACATAACACAGACAAAGAGCGACAGCTTATGATACAACATCATCACAGCCACAGCCTCCCTAAGAGGTGTCTATTCTTGCAACCAGTTTAGTTTGCTATTTGTTGATCTGGATTTCACTACAGGCAGAGTTTAAGAGTTCCCCCCATATGCTGGGTGTTGTCAGGGGAATCAGCGCGGACCTTCAGGTGACACGCAGGCTTCCAAGTTATCCACTCCAAGGAAGAGGACACACGGCCCCTTTTACTGCAAATTCCTCTAACGTTAGTTGTGCTGTTCAAGCACAAGTTTGGCTGTACAAGAAATTCTCTAATGCATGGAAACATTAACATGCAAGTAGGAGCTGGACAATGCTAAGCAGCCCTCAAAGCCTCTGATTTAATATGAACAGAAAGATTTCAATTAATTTAGCACATTTTCTATGCAACAGTTTAAGACTTGTAGCATTCAGGAGGCACTGACTGTCATCAGTAACACTACCAGAGTCCAGAATGTGTTACAGAATATTGACACAGAAGTTTGATCCACTTTTGAGTGCAGGACAAAAGTACCATATTCCACTACAGACTGTGTCTCCTTTAAAATCTGCCCAGACTTCGGGTCATCTGCTAACATCTTTAAACCCATGATTTTTCCTTTAGTATGCAATAGTTGTGTTGTATTACTCAACTACATTAGAAAAAGGGTCAAAGCTGTTCTTGGTGCTATGACAACAGCCACACAGATGAACTTTCTAATCTGCACTTTTAGCCTTCTGTGCAAAAAGTGAGATATTACGGTGATTATTAAATAATTGATGTTATATTTTTATCAATATTAGAAGTGCTTTTTTTCCCCAAAAAAGTAAGTATTGTGTAGGAGTTAGGTGAACAACAAAATGCCTTCTGCTGAAGACACTGTTAAGAATTCTTATTTGCTAGACTTTCAGTAATTAAAATCTGCCTAAATAAATTACTCTCTGCTGCCCTAAGTTAATTATGTAAAAAAAGATATCATTGTTGATGACTCTCTTGTTTTGATGATGATATTGAGTCAGACACCTAAAAGAACAATTAAATTCAATGCTAAGCAACTTACTTATGTTTGGCTTACCATTGTTATTAATAAGAACATTATTTTAGTGACTGCCTGCTGAGAGCTCAGCTCCTGGATAGCAGTTGTTTTATAATTAAAGTTTTCTTCCTACTGGCATGTTCTTCAACTCTCTTCATATCCTCGGTTTTTCAAAATACAGTAATAGTATTTAGTGCATCAGAAAGCCTTTGTTCAAGAAGGGTGATGCTAATTCCTTGCATGCTCAAACAACAGCATTATCTTGCATTTTTGTTAATAACTACTAGCCTTTCTACAATACTTTTCCATCACTGGTTTCAGAGTTTAAAAAACAACATTCAAAATCTTTACCTATCTTTTACAGATAAGGAAACCAAGGCACAAAAAGAAGCAACTTATCTAAAACCTCCTAGTAAGCCAGTGGCAGAATCAGGAGCAGAACTGATTTCTGCATTAATGCTTTCAAGTCCGAAAAAAAATCTAGGGACGAATAGGAATGGAAGGAAACCCAAATCAGCAGAGCTACAATATATACCAGTCACGGCTCTGCCTTAGAAACCATCCTATATTCTCATAGGTTCTGATTTCTCGAGCAGGGTGTGGACCCTGGCAAGGCAATCTCAGGAGAGTTGCAATTTTGCAGTATCGCTGGTCCTTCACTACACGTATCCTACGGGTTTCGCCCTTCAGAATTATCATTGTACAAGCTGAAAAAGGGCACAAAGCTGCTCTACACCTACAACCTGTGCAATAACAGATTCCCATTTTCACAGTTTCTATTGAAGAGCATGATTTTTAAAAAGACAGCAAACACATAAAAAACCCCATATTATTTTAAGGTATGGAGTGAAATAAGAGTTCTTTGTGTAGGAAATTATATGGGAATTGAGATCTGCCACATCAAATGTTTAAAATGTGGAAGACTGTGAGGAAGAACATGCCCGTTTGTGAATTTGTTTATAAGTGTGTGTCAGCTGCACGATGAAACTGAAACCGTCAATGCTTAGTGAGTCAGCATCCCGGCCAGCATCAGGACTGAGACAGTTCATAGTGTTTATGGAAAACATCTAGAGTCAAGGGGACAGGAATAAATACACCATGTGTTTCATGTAGCACCTGGGTGCGCGAAGACTTAGAAGCCAATAGATGGAGCAAAGTCAGATGCTGTGCTCTTTTAATGCAAACTTTTTTAAAGGCAGAAGAGGCTAGGGCAGGGGAACCAAAAAAAAAAAAATTTCTGCTCAAGAATCTAATGGGAACACTACCTTGGATTCACCTGTCCTGTTTCCAGTTCTCAGTGCGTGCTTATGTATGTATTTGCCAGCTCAGCAGTGAGTGAAAGAATTATGTTCAAAATTGGTACTATGTATTTTGAAAAAAATGAAAATGCGGGACAAAACTTTCACAAAATCCTCCATCACGGCAGTTGGACGTCATTTAATTCCTCGAGAGTGTGCACCCAGATTTGTATTTGACTTCAGTGTAGCCACATGCTCATGGTTTACAGCAGAGTCCAAATTTCACCCACCATGTCTTGTACTTGTAAAACACTCAACCATCACTTATTTAAGCCTTACATTGTTTAAAAATAATTAACGTAGAAATGTAACAGTTTCCCAAGGACATACTGCAACTCAGTAGCAGAGCTGGCTGTCAAAGTTAACAAAGTTGTTTGTGGTTGGTTTACTGCACTTCTATTACAAGCTTCCATTCTGCAGCCCACCTTCTGTGTTACTTCTTTTCATTTATTTGTCCAGGAGAAAAACAAGCTTTTCCTGAAGAGCTGGATATTCAGAGGATTTGCCTCCCAGGAAACCATGGAGCCATCATTTTGTAAAGGCTATTTGAGCATTCATTCACTAATACAGGTCCGCTGTACCAAAGCAACTGGTCGACAAATAAAGGCTCCACTCTAAAGCAAGTAAGTCTGAACAAGTCATGAAACTTCTACAAACACATGAAGGGAGAACACCTAAGTGAAAGACACCGACTTCAGCCAACTCCGGCTGAAGCCAGAGGAGCAGTGCTGCCTATTACTGCACAGGCACTGAGCCTAGCATAGACTTGTCTTTTCTAGCTCTGTCTCAGGCAATCCCAAGAGCCCTGGAGGAGACAAACGGATTCTTTATTTTTTTGGTGGGCAAGAACAAAACAGAAACCACTGGCAACAACATCCTATCTTCTGTAATATGCCTGAGGCTCACTGTACAAAGAAGCTTTCCATTTTCATCTTCCTAATACTATTTTTAGAACGTATTGGCAGTGCCAGATGTCTCTTTCAAAGGCTGGACTCTCTAGAGCTGGAGTTAGATTTACAACCATGTGCTTGCTGGCCACAGATGTTGAAGATGACAGACCTGTGGGAAAAGCCCCCCATTGTTAAGATGACACTGTTCAAAAAGCTGTTTAAAATAGTTACTCACAGCATCTTGAGTATTTCAACATAACAGCCAAGGATCCTGTCTGCCTGGGCACTCAGCTCAATGCTCATGGTGCTGCAGGTAGGACTGACCATCAAGCAGTCAATCAGGTTGGGCTCGCTGTCATTGCCAACATTGGCCGTCATCTTCTGATTAGCTGTGTTGTTGCGCTCCACTTCCACGTGGATCTCATTTGAAGTGACAATAACTGGTTTGAGACGGCATTCAGTCAAGGTGGCCTCTTGAGAGACCAGGTCAGGACTTGTGTGAAGAAGGCGGAGGGGGAGATTAGGCTTTCGATCACACTGCTGCTGGCAGCCATTCCGAATTTCTTTCAGGCTTGGCGAATTGTCTCGACTGAATTTTAAAAATGAATAAATAATTTCAATAGACAGACATAACAGCAGAGAGCAGGAGAGAGAGTGCACCACTGAGAAGCCAAGATCTTTCACAATTTCCCACTGCATTTCACCCCAGCCCACCAGACTGCTTTCTTCGGTGTAATCGGATTACTGAAATCAACTAAAAACATTAAAAGGCTCCAATAGGATGGTTCTGCAGCCCCTATTCTGCAAAGATTGAAGCTTTTCATTACTCTATTTGACATGCCAATTTAGTACAAAGGTGAACTTTCCCATCCAAGTTGTGCAAAGCTGTAACAGAATCCATGCCCAAGTATGTATCTGGCTACAGTACATGCCCAGACATTCATCTGCAGCCCTCGCGTCTGGAATTTTTGTTGGACACTAAGCAGTCCCTGTCCGTGCCCTACCACGAGGAAAGTCAGATAGGCATAAACAAACAGGAAACATAGCAGAGGGGAACCCTCTGTGTCTACTGGAAACTGGCTCGTGTGTCAAGAACAGCGGCATCTATTTTGCAGTAAGTCAGGAATCAAATTTTCCACAATAATGGAGACAGCATTGTGAAACCAGCTCAGGTTCAAAGCTGTAGATACACAAGGATCTACACACAACCTCTTCTTCAAGATCTCACGCTTCCCTTGCTTTAGGTGTAACACACACCTCACGTGCCAGAAAAGGAGCAAAACAGACACTGCTCTGGGTAGTGCTTAAGTCCTAGAGACTTTTGTGGAGCACTCTCATCTTCTGCTGGCCTAAAAAGGCTGCTTACGGCTGCAGTCTGCCTTAGAGGAATATCTCAACAGTGGCCAAGATCAGCATGCAGCTGGCTGTTGAGCTTCATCCTGGCAGTTAGTGCAGCTTGCAGTGCTCCTGTACTGGGAACTACCGAGCTCCTCGCATCACCAGCACTGCCCCCATTTTCAAGCATGGGAGCCAACGATGTGCAGTAACAGATTGCCATGTTCACTGCTTCAAAACATGCTACAGTGAGTACAAGTGAATGAAGGTTCAGCATCTTTCAGGTTTTCAAGCACAGACAGCATAACAAATATAACCATCTATGTACAAAAACATGGATGTGATTGACCAGAACTCCCACACGTAACTAGCAATGAGCAGAGTGAGAATGAAGACGTGCTCTCGCATACACACACCCATGCTCACACCGATCTTTACAGATGCCATGGGTTTGGAAACGAGTAACACGGTCACCTGTGAATTCATACTGACCTGTTGATAAATTCCTCATAACACGAATAAATGGCTGCTAAGCAGACAGCTACAAGATTTGGCAGGACCCTGGGATGGGGGCATTGTCCAGTTGGACCATGCATGCTGAAAAACAAAAACCAAAATGACATCATCATGAAGAAGATTTCTATGAGCAAAAACAGTCAGACAAAACAAGGTGCCAGAACTGGATAGACAGCATTGGGGAATCTTCAGAAGGGCCATAACAGAGACTTATTTTAACCCTGTAAATCCCCACCCAATGGCCCTATTTATGAACAAGGCTAAGCTGCATCATCAGTTTATTTGATGTGGTATCTCTACAGTCCCCCCAAAATCTCATACATGACTGAGTTAATGGGAATCTCTCTGTAGAGGCTCTGAGTCTAAATATATAAAAAGCATGTAGACACAGCAAAGTCCATTTGCTTCTACTGTGTAACTAGGCAGAAAACCCCAGCCACATTTGAGAATTACTTCTAAAAGAAAAAGAAAGAGACTTCAGCAACATTGCCTCATGGACTCTTCTAATATATTTGCTGTTTGCCAGTACAAAAAAGCACCAGCTACTCTTATCAGCCATCAAAGAGATGAGCAGGACTGGGAGAAGTAACACAGCGAAGCACGTACACAGGACTGGAAATACATGGTAAATTAAATGTAACTAACCTATGAATAAACTTCTTCACCACCTCCATTCCAGCATTCAGCTCATTCAAAGCCAGAATATACTCCTGAGTAAACAGCCGCAACCGAGGGCACTTCCCAAAATCCTGTCCAAAAAGGAGAGACTCAGTGAAGATGGTGAAACTTGCCTGCAAGGTACATCAAAACTGTGTGTTTTCAAAAGATATCAGCTCAAACACAACGAAATTCACTTTGTTATTATGCTGAGAGCTTCAAGAGCACAGTATCACTGCATGCTGAATTAACGTTCTTCCCACTAATAATGACATGCTTTCCAATTCTTTTCTTTCCCCAATACCCACCTTGAGACAAAAGTCATGTTTAACGAAACAAAAAAAAAACCCTACCTGCACTCACATTTCTTTGTACACTTCACTTTGTTTTGAAATGCATTTTTTGCTGGTTTGCATTTTTGCTTCCACTCCTAATGGCAGTTTTTCAGAAATGCAACTCGAAAATAAATTTTTTACTTCCATGTTTGACATCGTATCTATTCTAGTTTTAGAGAAAATCGTTTTGACATGCGATCAATAAGTGGTCAAGTATAAAACCAGAGATCAGTTCTTTCTCCAGGGATTTTACTCCAGCTGCAATGTGAATTTCATAGGTGAGCTCAACAGTCACTTTCTTCAAATCCTGCAGTCGGAAAGGCACCTGCTAACTGAAATCCTGCATCTCCTCACATCACCTGCTATTTTTAGATGTGAACGGAGTAAAATCTGCTGTCTGGTGAGTGTTACTCCACAGCACATTTCTTCACATTTACACAGGTGTAACCTTATTACACAGGTGTTACAGAACTACAAAGCTAAATTTCCAAGGCCCACTGAGGACAAACAAGCCCTCCCAGTTATCCCTCAAGCAGCTGGTTGTAGGAGAAGAGTCATCCTGAAAAAATAAATGGCAACTGAAATTTTAAAGAAATGCCGTAAGTGATTACGAACTGGTGGTCTGTAAAAGGGAAGACACATTCCCAAAGCACTGAAACCTTCTGTTACTTATTTTGGTTTCAGGCACTTCTATAACACAACCTATCTTAACATCTCATAGGTTTTACAGCTAGAGAAAATTACAAAAAATGTGAATACAAGCTTAGGGAGAACAATGTCTCCTTCAAGTCTAAGTGTCACTCTTTGCTAGTACTGGATGGCTACCTGGTAACTTCACCCAGCAAAGAGGCTGTGGGCAATTCCACAATTGGTATTACAATTAAAATCATTAAACTTCTAACAGCTCCTTCTGGCAGGTGCAAATACAGTTGGTTCAAGGGCATGAGACAGTGTGTGCTTCATATATCATTTGGTGCCATTTAATTTCATGAACACTCCTTGCAAGATAGCTCTTGCAGTTGCAATTTGTTTATGAAATTTTTCAAGCCCTGTAGGTGTCCTAACTGAAGTTAGGACAAAAGTCTAAGAGATCATAAACAGGATGTCATTGCTGACCGCTTTAAAATAAAATAGCTCTCTAAATGCAATATGATGCCCTGTCACCATACCAGGTACAGAACAATACACACTATCAATATGGTTTGCTTCAAAAAAAAAAAAAAAGAAACAAAAAACCTCTCTATAGTGCTTATATTCAAACATTTGGGCTGAGCCTATAAACAGCTGAAATCCAAAGGTACTGAGAGGTTACTGAGCACTCCTCAAACAATTCAGCATACAATAGTCTCCAGTCCTGCATGTAACGGGTAGTATCAGCAAGACAAAAAGCTATCCTTGTTCTTTTGAGATTTCAAAATGATAGATAAATGATTTTTTTCCCCATTTTATAGGTGACAAAGACCACAGAGCAAATTAGCAGCAAAGGTGGTAACAGACAGCTACGTCTCCTGCTCTAAGTACACTGAAAATTGCACAGGGACTCCTAAGGTTAGGAAGTTTACTGCCAACAATACTGTCCCCCTAAAGGATAACTTTATTTACATGCACACACACATTCTCTAAATGACTATTCAGTACAGAGGTCCCTGGAGAGCAGTTAAGTGCCCAAATCCACTCCAATTAATATATGACACTGTAAATTCTCTGACTACACACTGCGGTACAGACATGTTGATTTTCAATCTGCAAATGTTAAGTATGGTAAATATACCCAATTCTCTGAAGCTAACCAAATACAAGCATTACACTATGCATTTAGATTTTATTTGAGACCCCTCAAGGGCTCTGGCTGCTTTTAAAAAAATCAGTCTGGAATCCAAGAATAACATTTACAGAATATTTCATTGAACACTACAGAATATTCAAAAATGTTTACATGTCTGCAGAGTGCAGGCACAGAGCCAGGAATACGACCTTTCGCCATCTTGGGCTTTCTACCTAGTTCTGTAAACTCAAGGAGTTAAATAATAACACTGTTGTAAAAATAAGAAATATGAACTGGTTTCTACCAGGTTCATGCTATACACAGCAGGACAGTGGATGGTCTCTAAAATTATTATCAGTTAGCGAAAAGAAAGACCTCCCTTAGGAAAGGAATATGGATCATGTAAGAATATCTTCAGAGCTGGTGTGGGGGGAATCCGGTATATAGGGTGGAGAGAGCAAAGCTGGCAGGGCAGTCTTCTAGCAATTATTTCAATCACTACCAAGGAACTGATTGGCAATGAGAAGAGAGAAAACCTGGGAGACAACAATCATAAAATGACAGAGTACATGATTTCTGGAACGAGAAGGAAGAAGAATAGCAGAAAAGCATAAGGAAATTCAGGAAGCCCAGGTAAGAACTCATTGGACGTGAGTCTAAAGAAAAGGGAAATCCAGAGAGCTGCAGGTGTCTTAAAAAAAAAACGTTGAGGGCCTCGGCTCAAAATCAAAGCCCCTGTTCTGATTCTGTAATTTAACTGATTATTTAAAGCATTATAACTACAAGGATGGCATGCAGAGAAAGGAGACAAGAGCCAGGTGGGAGAGGGCTGGAGCTGCATATGCTGGCACCGCTGCCAAAAGAAATGTTCCTCAAATCATGGTTTTGCTTAGATGCTTTTGAAAGTCCCGCTGAATGCTTATTAGTTCTGCATTTATAAAGCAACACACAATTACATGCAGCATTCACAGTTTGGGGGGTTAGATTTAGATATCCCAGTGCTTTGTTCATTACAGGCAACAGAGCAGCTGTTAATTACAAAAGGTATCACAATAATACTTCTCCAAACTGATCACGTTCCTGTAACACGTGCACTCACCATGTTGTGTTTGAGGATCCTCTGTACCACCGGTGTGAACACTTCTATCACAACCATGGACCGCGGGCGCTCTCGGCAGTGCTATAATGAGCAACAAGTCATTTTGTAAGCTGCAGAAATGACGAAGATGGGTCTCCTCTGGCTTCACACTCCATGCATGGATTACCCCAAGATTAACAAGATCGAAGGGCTAAACTAATCTTTCCTGGGATTAGGGTACTCGTAACACTGCTCTCTCCTATGGATTTGCTAGCATCTAATTGAAGATTACCACAGGAGTTCATGAACTACATGACTTCCTTTGCCTACTGCCTATTCTTCACAAAACTCACTGGAACGTAGTATTTTTGGGACTTCCTCCCGTTTTGTCAAATTTGGCTGAAACTTGCCAACAGTTTTTAAAGTAAAGGGGTGGGGGACAAAAAGATGTGTAGACACAGGGAGTGTAACAGCACAAACCTCCTTTCCTTGGGATCCAGGCTAAAAACCTGTGGTGGATCTTGGAGGGTACCAACAAGCCACTCTCCCATCACAGGTTAAAACATACAATCATAATGTATCAGTCAGAGTAATTTAGGTTGGGAAGGGCCTTTGGAGGTCATCTGGTCCAACCCCCGGCTCAAGGCAGGGTCAGTTTTGAAGATACATTAGCCTTCTCATTAGCATTGTCCATTTCAGTTCTGAAGAGGAAAAGTCCATAACCTGTTTCCCTTCCTGCAACTATACACAGCCCATCCCACACATTGAGAGATAATTAGGCGTCCACCTCCAACGGAGATCAAAGGCAAAAAAAAAAAAAGGAATAAAAGTGCCTTCAGTCCGAGGCTAGGTATGACCCTAAGCCTAGCTTATAAAAAAAATGCAAGAGTCAGAAGAGTTTCTGAAATTTGACTTAATTTCTATAGGAAGAAGCTGCTGCTGAATAACTCTGGAATTATAAGCAGCATCCAGAATGTTTGACAAATGTATACTCAGTCATCAGTAAGCAAATTTAAGTAGTCTTGAAACTGAAACACAATCAGGCCTAGAGGAAAAGCAGTATTTTCAAATCCAGAAGCTCTGTAATCCGAAGTACTCAGAAGCTTACGGAAAGGATGCAAAATGCAGCACAAGCATGGATTTACCAGAAAAGAGGTTGGGTCCTTACAATCTTCCCACTGCCATTACCCAGTGACATAACAGCATTAGGGCTGAGTTATGCATCACATTACGAACTCATCTGAACACAGTGACTCCAATGATTTTTGCATTAGCTAAACAGAACATGCAGCAGGACATCTCTTGTACCCAGACTGAGGTGTGGGAGTCTGAAGATTTTAACTCCCACTGAGTATCAGGACCATGCAGTCTGATGTACTAAGGATATGGATCTATTTATCATAATGGTGCTGTTAAATATTCCAACATCATTGGTTGTTGACCAAAAACTGAAATCAATTTGGGCATGAGGTAAGGAGCTAAGGAAAAAAACAACCACCCCCTCGAGGAACTACACTGACATGCAACTACGAGATTTCAGAAAGCAAAACTGTTCTGATACCTTGCAGAAGAATTCACAGAGGTCAGGAGGAGGATGGTTGTTTTCCAGCAAAGGTGCAATTGCCTTTAAAAAGAGAAAGAGAAAGAGAGAGAAAAAATTAATTAGAGACTGCAAGTGGAGTAAGCATTTTTGCTGGGAAATATTTTTCTTGGGAAAAAGAAAAGCTCACTTTTAAAAAAGAAGGGCAAAAGCATCAATAGAGAAATTAGAGGTGGGCTGTGTGTTTATTTTACACATAAGCTCAAGCACACCTCTGCTATGAATCCTCTGGAAAATTTTGCTTTTAACTACATCAGTGTAAATACCTAAAACACAGCAAAGGAGTACAATTTTTATAATGGTTTAAATGAAAACAGGAGCAGACCAATTGTTTTAGGACGTAATACGGCAAAGATGAATCTGTTTCAGTTATAACATCTCCCTAAAAGACAAAACTAAAAACCTCCACACACACATATCCTTTATGAAAAAGTTCGAGTTATTTTTGTGAGAAATAACTCACTAAAAGTAACATAGCAATGTTCTTACCTTGGAGGACCCTATTCATCAAAATCAAGCTTCTAACTTTGTGAAAGTTGAGATCAACCATTCCTTCTTTGCTGCTACACAAACCAATGTGCTTATGTTCGGTAAATACATTAGAGGTCATACCTGCCACTGAGGGTGTAATGAACTTATGTTGTTGTTACTTCCTTTGTAAATTAGAAAACAGTACTAGAATAATGTATTCTCTCTATGTGATGGTGCCTTCGGGCTTTTCCAGTCTTGAGCTACAGGGATTCCCAGTACCCATTTAAAAATAAGACTCTAAACACAGCAGCTAGGACATTTTGTATTAAGCAACTGAACACTAGATATTTTATCTGGATGGCATCTGGAGTTTTACTAAGGCAGCCTGCTTTGTTTTTTGCTCTCCCTCTCATCTCCTTAAGGATTTCAGCCCTGGCGAGTCTTGCTTGCAATGACCATGTTTCACAATAGCCACTTTCACACACAAGCAGGTTAAGATTAATGTGAATTTTAACAATGAAACCCAAGCACATCCGCAGAGATCTGTTTTGGTTACACAGAACATTTGAGACCTTTCTGGTCATTATCATGTGCCACCCTTCTGCAACTGTTCACTCTTCCTCTGGTGGTGGTCCAGCCACAGTTGACTGATGCAGAATGCGACCCTATTCATTGAGACTAGCATATCAAATTGAGATCATTGAGACTAGTAATCAAAAAATGAGCTTTATTGTTTCAGCCCAGTCCTTACTGAATGTAGGGAATAACCACAACAGACACCGTCAAGCGGGTCATGGCTCCGCCTGTATGGTCAGCGTGGAAGAGTGACAGCATGAAAGCACTCTGTATTTTCCTTATGTGCGCTGTGGTTAAAAGCAGAAACTTGTAGTCTCGCGTTGCCCAGTCATGGCAACACGTGCTTCCCCTTCCTTACCAGGAAGAGATCAGTTGTAATATTGATCTGTTCCAGCACCATCTAGAGAAGGAAAGCAGGTTCCATCTGCATAGCAAACCACTATGTGCTTTTAAGATACTACATAAATACACAGTATTAGCAATACTTCCTAAGAACAGCACAGGTTAGCTGTGTAACGGTAGTGAGCTCTGAATGCTCAGAAACTGCCATCTCCTTAATGGTTCGGACACAACCTACAGAAGGGCAGGACTTCAACCGAAGAAGCCATCAACCAGAATTGATCAATAACATAGGCTGAAAGGACCTTTGGAGGCCACCTGGTCCAACTTCCATACTCACAGCAGGTCCACCTTACATCTTTTATTAAAAAATTCTTCCCCCAAAGCAACCAGTTGTAACTAGGGGCCTGAATTGCCCTTGGCACTAGAGCAAAATGAAAGCTATAGCAGATCTCAAAGAAAAGTAAATGCCACATCAGAAACTTATCTCAGTGACCGATTCCAGCTAAAATGGTATCTTAAGCAGCAGTTAAATACAGTTCACACCTACTGGCAGCTACATGCCACCTTGTCATTTCGCAGAAAGAGTCACGGAGATGTGATCAGGTGGTGGTAACGTTCTAGATTAGATTACTGGGAAAATCCCCTGGAAGTTGCCAGTGACTGAAATTAAATTACAGTGAGGAACCAAGTTCCACCTCTCTGATGAATTGTTGAGCTTTTATATTCTGTTGCACAAGGAAGAGAGCTGCCATTTGATTCCCATATTTTTATGTAAATAAATACAACCTACAGAAAAGAAAAAAGTTGAAGAGGACATTTTTATAAATCAAGTAATCAGGGGGTTAAACTGCAGTGACCCATACACATATCCACACTTACAAAAACAATCACTTCACACGCATACCATCAGCAATGGAGACATTCTGTATATGGTAGCATTAGCCCCTCAGGAAACTACTAAGCCTAAGGGTTTTAAGGCACATCTGGAAATGATGGGGTTTGACTATTTAAAGTACATATATAGATATGAACATTGCACTGTGTAGCCTAGTAAGGAGGCCATTTGGGGAGACGAATAACCCTCAACACGCTGTGCTGTTTCATGTAAGCTGATAAGGAAACTTTATTGTTATCCACCAACAAGAAAAGAGGAATGACAAAAACCACACAAAACCGAGTAGAACAAATGGGTTCGATCCTGCCTAAGTTCACCAGCATTGGTGGAAATGCTTTCACACTTGCCATACTCCACTGGGGCAGAGGCAAGCATTAACAGAAGTGTTATCAAACAATACAAACCCATGCTCAGATTTTGACAGAAAGATACTCACCACAATAATGCTCTCATGGTCTTGAGTGGTTAAGTTGTTGTTCTGAAAGAGTTGAATAGAAGAAATGAATGAGCAGAGAGTACTCTGAGTTGGCACATCAGCATACACAGTCCTCTTAACTACCACCAGACACAAGCAGAAAGGCTCAAGAGTGCAATTGCTTATTTTCAGAATAAAATTCATCAAAGTAAAATAATTCTCTTAAAGAAGGTGATATACTATCTGCTATGAAACGTTGTGCAAGCTTCCATTTCTCCCTCAGCACGTTCAGATTCAAGCCATCCCAGCCATGAAAGCTGAGCATACAAACACCAGGATGCCAGAGTAGGTCTCAATCAGTTGGAAAGTTAAAGCTAGTGATACATTTCTTAAAAATGTTTTCTTAAGACAGGCTGTATGTTTCTACAAAAATTAATAAAAGGATTGTTGTGGTGTTGTATACCATTTGTTGGTAGTAAACTAATTGCTGCAATTTTCCTGAAATTCCTTCCTCAAACATGGAACCAGTAAAAGCCAATAAATTTACTGGAAGTCACCTATGCAACCACCTATGCAAAAGAGTTTGCTTTTGGCTTTCTCAGCAGCATGATCCATTCAGAGGTTACAAAGTTGTGAGTTGCCAAGATCTTTGTGTACTGCAAGAAAAATAGCTAGTAACTTTTTTGTTTATCACAAATCTTTGCACTTCAGAACTAAGATATGAAAAACCTGCTTGGCATTACATTTCCCGTCCATGAAAAGTCAACGATTTGAAAGGGATGCTATAAAAGGAGGATAAATACTTCTGAAGAAGGAAAATATTTTTCTTTGACAGAACTGGTAATAATAAGACATGAATCAGACCCATAATAAATTTACCACTAATAATCAACAACAATAACAAAAAGTCTCAAGAGAAATGCGTTTTGTTTTGTTTCTAGAAATCTACCTAACATGGGGCAAATTCTCCTTCTCCCCAGCAAGTACAAATTCCACTCAAGTCAGCAGAAGTCACGAGCAGACTCGAAAGCAGAAATTTGACAGCCCAAGTTAAAATAAAACCCATCTATAAACTTTTAACTGTTTGTCTCTCATCTAAATGTGGCAGTGCCTTGCAGGAGCACTGCTGAGGTCATACCTCTGAGAGCAGTTTTGAGACAATCTCCAGTGGTGCTTGGTGAATAGAGTCATCCTGAAGTGGAGACGTGAGTGCCATGTCCACCAGTGTCCTGATCTCCTTCAACACCACCTCCCAGCGGCTGGGGTTACTGAGCACCTTCTTGTACTTGTAAATCTTTTTCTGTAAGAAAAATGAAAGGGTCACACTGACACCACCATAAACCCCTTGAAAAACTTGTCTGGGTACGTGCTTCCTACATGCAACTGTCAAGTGGGCTGCTTTGTAATTTGAGTTTTGCCTTTTCCGTTTGCTGAAAAGTTGTACTTAAAACATTTAAATGAAAATGAAAACTTTGTATGTCTAAACCAATTTCTTCTGCAGAAGCAATGAAGAACTGTGACTCCCTTTTTTTATTTTAAAATAAGTTTTTGAACTCCGGAGCATCTTTCTTTCCATCATCTCCTCTTGCAAACACCTTATTCTTCAGGCAAATAACAGATACCTGCTATTGCACTGTTTCCAAGGCTGTAGGTCCTTTTAAAGGGAGTTACTCATTAAGAAAGGGAGAGAGAGAAAGGCCATCAAAACATCATTCTACAGATACTTTATTCTACATTGTTAACTGGTGAATTCACATTCAGAATGAATTCAAATCAATTTCATCAAAGTGAAAAATTCCAGTAGACCCACAGGTTTTTTTTTCCTGTCTTGAAGGATCTTGAAAAGTTGTGCTGTCGCCCTCCAGTTGTAACAGAAACTAATTTGTAAAGTCTCAAAGTCTTCAACACAACAGCATTTCCACTCTCAAGAAAAGCATTCCCGACTGCCTAATCCCATCTGCCCCAGTCCTCTGCATACCCCTGCATTGCTTCTGGCCGTGCCCAAGCTATTTCACCAATTGCCCTTTCCACAGACCAGCTAGATAAGCAAAAGACAATTCTTACCTCCTCCGCAGCCATGTTGCCACAAATGACTGGAACAGAGGCTGCTTTGTATTATAAATAGTATTCTTTAGAGAAAACCCACCCTCCCAAATTCCCAGAGGTGGCTTGATGAAACTCTAGAAGTTCAAGGAAACGATGACGAGTGTTAAAATGCCACTGCTGAAAACAACACGAAGGGCGCACTAGAACCAGGAGAGGCTTGCCAAAGCGGGCACGGCCATGGAGCTGGCAGGGCAGGAGCTCTGATGGCTGACGGAGAGCGACTGCCAGGACCGCAGCGTTTTGTTTAGTTCACATGCCCTTCCACTCCTCTCTGTGTGTGAATCTGTTCCTCTGGTCAAAGGGATGTCAAGAAGTCTGGATACATCCTCAGGTTTATTAAACAACACAGGCTGAGCACTTCTCTGTTTACACGAAAACATCAGTGTTTTGCACTAAAAATGGATCTTACATTCCTTGGCAGCATTTCCAGGGAAATCACAAAACCTGCACATTTTGGACTATACATGGTCAGTGTAATAAAGGCAGAGGACTTTGCAAAGGGTTGGTCTGCTTTGTTTTGTTTTGGAGCTTTTCCGCTACACGGCATTTCCCCCTCCGCTCGCACAGGATAGCCCCTGCAGGAACCATCCGAACAGGCTGGCTCTCTGCTTATCAGCCGCTTCCTTCCCACCGTGGCAGCAGATCTAATGCTCAACAGAAAACACAGTCACCTCTGTACCCTATCCAAAACAGGAGCGAAGAGGATAATACAGAAAAATACAGATTTCAGACACCTTGGGTTTGTCAGCGTTGTTAGAGAGGGAAGAGTGTGGCACTGGGCTGACATGTAAAGGCTGATAAAGCAATCCAATTGTCTTTTTAATTAAATTCATGCAAGTACAAAAGCATGCTGGCAGTAGTTCACAATTTCAGTGCATTTTAAGCCACTGAAAAGCTAAAGGAACATAAAAACACACGCTGAGGACACTATCAAATGTGTTTGGGATTTCAGAACTGAGCAAAAATCTTTGTACTTCTGAGCTCCTTGAGGCAGAGAGGGTCCACTGGCTACAAGCACTACTTCTACCATCATCACACATTTCTTGGACTCTTTAGGAAATTTGAATCATTGAGTTTAATTTCTCTTGTTCATGCAGTGCCTTTTTTTAGGGTCTTTTTGTTAGACCCACTCTGGCACTAAATAAAATCCAAACTTCAAAGCCAACCAGCCAGCTTTGTAACTTCAAGCAACTCCTTTCTGACTAATTGAGGACAATAAACAGAGCTAGCTCAACAGATACATTTTCCACGCTGAAATTTCTTCCTTGGTTCTGTACTACGAAAGAAATCAAACTCAAAGCAGAATTCAATGCTAGATAAAAAGTGGGGGCGGGGAGAGCACGAGAGCTAGACCACTGGGTTATTGCATCCCTGCCTGCTCTGGGCTGCTCCTTACTTGGGGGAGTTACAACGTGATTTCGGAGAGCAGCTCCCTTGGTCTAAGCGACAGCTGCTGTAGGAAACCCTCTTGCCCAACAGGACGCTGCTCAGACAACCCTACCACAAATATCTTTCTTCCGCTGTCAAATCCACCCTTGCTGGGGGGGGAGGAAGGAGCAAGGGAGGCTTCCTTTCCCTTTTAGAGATGTCCATTAAAAAATAAAATTCTGATGATGCTGACGTACATAAGAGAAAAGACAGTGGGAGTTGTACTCCCTGCTATGCAACGGAGACCTACAAAAGCTGCTGCTCAGACCAGGCAGACAGCGACTCAAAGGGAGCATCAGGGGACAGCTGCCTTTGCCAGCACGCTGAGCCCGCCGCAAGCAGAAAATCCGAAGTTATCAGTCTTTGCTTCACGTTTTCAGCACAAAGGATTGTGCCGCACTGATATACTGAGCTGTAATCCGCAAGCGACATTACAGAAGTCTCGAATGATGGTGGGAAAGCGGCAGAAAATAAATAAATAAATAAAGGAGCCATCCCCAAGAGGGATGAACTCTGCCATCCTGAACCTTTGCCCATGGTTACGCTGCTGTTTTTCTCAGCAGAATGCTTTTCGCTGTTGAGCGCCTTGATGAAAGCCTCAATTAAAGCTTGAAACCTATCAGTGGGTTACAGAAGCAATTTGCTGTGTATCAGCAAGCACTTAGCCAACACCAAGCCATCTGCTCTATTCTACCTGCGCTGACTCCAGAGCAAGGAGAAACAATCACTCACAAGCTTAAAATCAAAGCTGCCTGGTAAAGACCCATATCGGAGAACAGGCATGTCAACACATGCGAGGAGTTCATTCCCCCTGGATGTAGGTGTAAAAGATGCCTTCAGTTGCTGAAAATACTCACACAACATTCACCATTAATAGCATGTACCAGAAAAATACTGGGGTGGGAATCTAGTTTCACTAGGATTTCACTAAAAGCAGCAGCTCCTGCGACAATTTATGTGAGTGAAAATAACACATGCCAACTTGGAATTTGACCCTCCTAGTTACTGACCAGCCAGAACCACATGGCTAGTATCATTCCAAAATCTTGCTATGCTGACTTTAAAAGCAAAACCACTGAATTTAATAAGTACCCAGAAGAAGCAGCATGGGGAATAAGTGACACTGACAAGGCATCCTTCATTCTCAAATCACTCTAATTAATTCAGTCCTGCAGAAACCCAAAGACCTAAGTCTCAATCCTCTTTTAGAGGAGGAGGAATTAAGTCCACATATAAAAAAATTACTTTTTCACTGTTATTAATCATGCAAATGTGACAAAAATTTGTAAGCAGTGCTTTTTGCCATCAGTGCTCAAAAGCTCCTGAACACCACTGCGAACAGAAAGTTCAGGTGAGCCTAGGAAACTTTCAACTTTTAAGTAACATCTTCGTATGTTTTTCTATCCCATAATGGCCTCATCCTGTAGCTGTTGCTCATACACCACTTCCTTGGACAAGAATGATAATACTGATGTAGCTGACATCTAAGAAAAATAGAGCCTAATGCACACAATTGGACAGCATAGAACAACCACTCTTTTCAGCCCTAGCAAGAGCTGTCATTTTAGGAACATCTTAAAGCAGCTGGTGCACCTGACCCAAAAAGTGCAAGATGAAGTTAGCCTTCTTGATGACCAAATTTCACCCCTGCTTTGCTACTGGTGGCCAGGAAACATTCTGTACTCTTGGGAACCTGTCTTCCCGTCAGCAAATACTATCTTCATTACATTAAAAAAATTAATTGCCAACCCTAATCCAGAATAGCCTGTTAAATTCTAGCTTGCTGCTCTTCAGCCCTTTACCACACCAACAGCACGCAACTAATAGCTTCTTTATCAGAGGAGCTAGAGCTCCTGCAGGAACATACGCCGACTTTGAGGGTTACATTTGCCAGCAATTGTTTACTTCTTGCTGAGCAACGAGGGCAGTTCCAGCAAAAGGGAAAAGGTCAACCTCCCGCACAGAGGTCCTTCCCAGCTCATTGCGGGGATGGTTGAGCCAAGCTAGTGTTACAGTTTAATGTTGACAGTGCTTATGTAAAATGGAGGTGTCTCTTGCTAGATGCAAATGTACAGAGGAAAAAAAAAAAAAACATGAAACACAGACAGCAGACACCGGAACGGTTTTCTCCACTGCAGCAGAACATTTTGTTAAAATGCTAAATAACAAGAAACAGGAAGAGTTGCTTGTGGTGTTCAACACACATGGTTGGCTTTGTCCTACAAAGCCCAGGAGCGGTACCACGTATTCTTGAGCACCACCTGCTGGCATTCTGTCTATTAACTCCTCACCTTCATGAAAACAAAGGCGGCATGGCCTCCCCAGAACTCAGCTAGATCCACATTCTGCTTTTAACACTAGCAGGCATCACTTCAGACTGCTCGTGCTGCAGTAATCAAACTCTTCATGACCCTCCAAAGGTTTTGCACAGAACGACTAATGTGCTGCTGCTCTAAATTAGCTGCAAAAACAGTAGGAGCAAACTTCTGCACTCTACCATGTTTTGAGGTCAAGGCATTTCTGCATTTTTCATTTTACCCAATGCTAAATGCTGAAGTGCATCAACTTCTCTGCTTCGGTTGCTTCTCGGAATGCAATCGCTTTGGTCGAGGCTCACTTGCCCACAAAATCCTTGCCACAGGCCAGAGAACTGGAGGGAAACATAAGCTATACACTTCCTGATTCTCACTCAGTTAAGGTCTAAATAACACCTCATTTTTTGCCAATTCATATAAAAAAGATCCTGATGAAATCACCATTATTTATTGCACTGAGACTGGCACCCATGAGTCTATGCCCTGAATAAATACATCAAGTGACAGTCTCTGCCCTGAGTAGCTCACGGTCTGGATGATTAAAGGCACAAAGGAGAAACAGAGCAAGAAAACCCAGGTGATTTCTTTGTGGTCATATAGCAAGTCAGGACCAGAGCAGAACTGAGGTCTTCTGACTCTCAGGCCACCATGCTAATTGCTAGATCACGGCACCCCTAAGCGAAAGCACCACCGACATGCGGTGGGGCTATCGCAAGCAAGTTGAATGTTAATACCCTGTTGCCATCCTTTCCCATCACAACATCTTACCCCACCCCTTTTTTCAGCTGACATTACTTACTTTTTTTCCCACCAACATCTATCACCTTGCTCCAGATCTCAGCTAATCAAGGCAAGAACCCCCAAACACTCAGATCAGCACTGATGGAGTTCAATGGGTTCAGCAAGTGGTGACGTGGGTTTAGCTGTTACTAAGGTACAAGCTGGAACAACCACACAGATACTTCCCACAGGCGGAGAGTTTGCCCTTTGTTCAGATACCACTGGGACGGTGCCACTGTAAAGTAAAAGAATGCTGAAACAAACAAAAATTTAAAAAGATGAAACGCAATGCTGCTTGGACCAAGAGAAGTGGGCAGTGGAAGTGGGACCAGGGGGCTCACAGGGCAGCCTCCTCACCCACTTCCCAGCGTGACGCTGGGCAGCTGCAACATTAATGCACTGAAGAACTTGCTCCCAACGCGTATTATATATCTATATATATCTCTCTCGACCTCGTTTGCACACAGCTGTCACCTGACTGACCATCCTTCTGGGCTTCTGCTCTCTGATGTGCTCAAGACTACTGCAAAGATATCCTTCAGCAACAACGGGGGATGAAAGGGTGGGAAGGGAAGGATATTCTATCCAAGGGAAAAAAAGAAAACCAAAACCACTAGGCAAGCAGATCTTAAATTTATGGGCTCTACTGAAGACAAACCTGCATGCAAATACAGGGTGCGTGTACCTCCAAAAACTGAAAGCAACTCAAAAATTGTGGCTTCCTTCTAGCCCCCTAAGCAGGGAGGGAAGTTGTCGTCTTTGGTAGACCTTCCCACTACCAAGCAGAGAAACTGGGCTTTGTTTTTGCAGGTGTCTTGTCTTTCTCTCAAATCCCTGCACACAGCCCTTTAGTCACTACGATGCAGGAATGTCGCTGGCCGATCCAAACCCAGCTCTACCTTAGCTGTGCATTTGAGATGCCATTTCCCCAGCTAGAAAACTCAAAAGGCCAACTGTGGCTCCAGCTGCACTTTGCACAGGCTAATGCGGTTACTATCGTAATCAGACCTGTCCACAGGGGAGCCATTTTTTGGCACAGCCGACATTGATGCATTCCCTGAAACCCTCCATCCCTGCTTCCATTTCCTTTTGGCAAACACTCCCATTCTTCAGGCCCCAGTTCCAGCACCAGCTTTACACTTCAGGTTGGCAAAACATCAGCTTTCATCCTGCACACAGCAACTGCTGTTCCGTATTTTTCGTATCGGAGCCAAGCTGGGGTTTGTTTTTAATGTTGCTTTGGCTATGCGGAATTTCACTATGACTGCAGATAGGTTTCTAGCAGAAGCACAAGCCACTCCCTACTTGCAAAAAGCATTGGTAGAGACACAGCTGTGATCTTGGGTTGCAAACGCCATGTAACATCTCCCCAAAATAATATATATTTTACAATATGTTGTCCATGGGCATTTCGGTGTTCTGTTTTGGGTTCTTTTAAGCAAAAGTCACATAACCGCGTTTCCTCCTGATCTTAGGCAGGAGGAAAAGCTTTATCAACTTCAATACAGTTGAACAACACAGTCGTCCCATACGTACAGGAAAGATCTGCCTTAACTGCAGGCTG